>NW_024080689.1:3397782-3402399 GCF_003009895.1 Hyaena hyaena
CCCAGGCGCCCCGACCAAAGTAATTTTTAAAGCTTATTATTTTTTTGAGGGGTGGAGAGAGAGAGAGAGCACATATGAGAAAGGGAGGGGCAGGGAGAGGCAGAGAGAGAGAATCCCAAACACCACACTGTCAACAGTGAGCCCAATATGGGGCTCAAACTCACAAACTGTGAGATCATGACCTGAGCTGAAATCAAGAGTCAGATGCCTAACCAACTGAGCCACCCAGGTGCCCCCAAAGTAATTTTTTTTTTTTAATGTTTTATTATGTTTTATTTATTTCTAGGAGAGAGAGAGAGAGAGACAGCGTGAGCAGGGGAGGGTCAGAGAGAGAGGGAGTCACAGACTGAAACAGGCTCCAGGCTCTGAGCTGGCAGTCAGCACAGGGCCCGACGCGGGGCTCGAACCCACGAACCGCGAGATCATGACCTAAGCGAAAGTCGGACGCTTAACCGACTAAGCCACCCAGGCGCCCCATGACCTGCTACTATTTTCATCATTAGCTCCCGCAGCTCTTAGCGCAAACAATATTGCGGAATGGCTGAATACCCGGAAGTCCGTTTTTGCCTCTCTCAATTATTCTCTGTATGACCTGGGGCAAGTTATGTAACCTCTCTGGGCCTCGGTTTTCTCATCCATAAAGTGGATCAGGAACAGTTCCCACCCACAGTGGCTGGTAACGTGAAACAGGTACACAGCGCTTAAAACCAGGCTTAGAGAGGAGCACCCGACAGCTGTTTAGCTATTTAGATTAGTATTATGAGTACTGCACCGTCTACACTGGGGATATAGAAAAGCGGAGTAAGATACGAAGAGGCTGATACCCTCTATGGGGCCTCCTCTCACCGGGGGGCCCACATCAGGCGCCCTGGTTTGGGGAGTATTGCTCTGCCGAGGCGCCTTCTTAGACCCATTTCCCCCCATATGTCCTGCCCCTCGGATATACTGGGCGTGTCCTGATATGCCCTCTGACAGTGGACAGGCTGCGATTTCTTCACCCCCAAAGAGCTAATCCGCGCCTCATGGGGATTAGTCACCCCCCACTGGGGAGGCATGCAGTGAGAGACCTCAAAGGCCACGCCTCACATTCCCGCTGACACCCTGGGAGAGGAAGGGACCGGCCCAAGGTCACTGGGCCAGGCAGCTAAGTGGAGAACTTGAGCGCGCGTCCAGCCTAGGTTCTTTCACGGGGCCCAGGGAGGCCTGGCGCGTCCTGGGTTGAGAAGCCAGGTGGGGGGCCCCCCTCTGGGTGGTGGGGGACGGGGAGGGGTCTCCCAGGGCCCCCCTCCCCCCAGCCCAGGTACCTGCAGCAGCATCCGGAGCCGGGTGATCCGCTGAAAAGGCAGCAACAGGAAGGACGGCAGCGGCAGCCGCTCACACTTGGGGAGGCTCTGCAGGCGCCGCAGCTCGGCCGAGAAGCGCATGTTCGTGTCCCTGCGAAGGCAGTCCCGGCGGATGGCGTCCACCTCGAGGCCCCCACCCGGCCCCGACCCTGCTCCCCTTCTCCCCTTCTCCCCACCCGGCCCCTCGCGGGCTCACATCAGCCGGCTGTAGGTCTCCTCCTGGTACTGCTGGTTCCGCACGTAATCCACGTACACCGAGAAGGGGCCCACGGCATGGTCGTGCACCACGTCACACAGGTCGCTGATGTGGGGGGAAGCGCGCACGCGGGACAGCAGCGCCCCCAGAAACCTGAGGGAGTCAGGGGAACAAGCCATGGGGGTGGGGCGCGGAGCCAGGGCCCGCGGGGGGGTTGAGCCCGTGGAAGGGAGGACCTGGGACAAGAATACATGCTAAGGGAGTGCTCAGCAGCCTGAGGCTTGGTACTCGGACAGGCCCCCACTGACCGCTCGCTGACTCCCTGGACTCGCTGCACGTTGGAGAAGAGGGTGTGGTGGTCCCGGGGGGTGAGCGTGTCCCGGAGAGCCTGGCTCAGCACAAAGGTGTCCGTCAGCAGCCGCAGGGAGCGCAGGTAGGACGCCTCGGAGGCCACCACCTCGAACAGGCTCTGCGGAGGAAGAGCAGGGCAGTGGGCCCAGCTCCCAGGCGGCGCGGACCCAGGTTCCACCCTCCTCCGCTGTGCCAGCCCCCCCACCCCCCGAACCCCAGGCGTCCCCACCTCCTGCATGCGCCTCTCCTGGGGGCTGAGGGTGTCTAGGAGGCCGCTGGCCCGCACTGCCGGGAGCTCTTGCCACAGCGTGTTGCGGGGTCCGGGGGGCCGTGCGAAGGTGGGAGCTTCGCCGGGGTTTGTGGGAGAGGGACCCCCATCCTCGCCGACCCCCCAGAGCTCCTCCGACAGCACCGCCGCTCGGTAGTTCTGGTACAGAGGCTCTGGAGCAGGGACACAGCCCATCAGGGAAGCCCAGCGCCCCGGAACCCTTCCCCCACAGCTCGATGGTCACGGGAGGGACCCCAGGGCCGGGGGCCTCACCATCCTGCAGGCGCAGCTCCCAGTTCTGCTCCCTCAGCGACTCCGGCCCCTCCTTGTCCCTGCGGAGAGAAAGGGATGGAGTGGCCCAGAGCCACCAGTGTCACACACCGCCAGGGGGCGCTAAGGAAGGCGTGCACAATCCGCACACAGGCGGTGTGCAGGGACCCTGACGAAACCACACACACGCAATTGTCTATGAGGGGCGCCTGGGTGGCTCAGTCGGGTGAACGTCTGACTTCGGCTCAGGTCATGATCTCCCAGTTCCTGAGCTCAAGCCCTGCGTGGGGCTCTGCACTGACAGCTCACAGCCTGCTTGGGATCCTCTCTCTCTCCCTCTCTCTCAGCTCCTCCCCTGCTCTCTCGCTCTCTCTGTCTCTCTGAAAAATAAATAAACATTTAAAAAAATTATTTATGTGCTTGTTGTGTATGAAGCCCAACTGCACGGGCCCCATCCGCTCCTGTGATCTCGATACCAGACATTCCAAGCCTCTCTCTCCAGGTCTCCTGCAATGTCTGGTTGTCCAGGTTGTCTGCAATGTCCTTTCTGTGCCCCAGTGAACTTCAGCATGAGCAAACCCAAAGTCACACCTCCCTGCGCTGTCCCATTCACCCAAGTGGGACACCCAGGAGGATTCATCCCAGCAAATGCTGAATAAGGGAATGGGGCTGCACTAGCTCTGACAGGGGAGGTGAATTTAAAATGATTAACAGGGATGCCTGGGTGGCTCAGTTGCTTAAGCGTCTGACTCTTGATTTCAGCTCAGGTCATGATCGCACGGTTCGTGGGTTCGAGCCCTGAGTCGGGATCTGTACCGACAGCGCGGAGCCTGCTTGGGATTCTGTCTCCTTCTCTTTCTCTGCCTCTCTCTATATATCCCTCAAAATAAAACGATTAACAAACCCGGATAACACAGAAGTGGCGTTTCTGGAGACCAACAGATTTACAGACAGTTGCGATAGAGGTGCAAGGTCCCAGAAGTAAAAGAGACCAATTGCTGTGGGCGGGGCTCCTTACCACCATTGCACTTAACAACTCTGTGAAGTAGCTGGCGTGCTTACGCCCACCCACAGATGAGGACATTGTGACCCCGAAACATTAAGTGATTTGTCTGAGGCCACACGGCCGGTAAGGGACAGAGCAGCTTGTCTCCGGAGCCCTAGACATCCTTCACCCCCCATCCGTGAAGGTGGGATTTCACTGGGGCTGAAGCTTAGTCTGCCCTGGCCTAGGGGTTTGGTACCTGCCCTCCACAGATGCTGGAGGCGTGTCCTGACGACCTTCATTGGGATTGTCCCCTGGAGAGAGAGCCCAGAGTCAAGAGAACAAACCTCCAGGACAACCCCCCCCCCCCCCCCCCCCCCCCGTGGAGACGCCTGTATAAAAAATCGACAGCCCCAGTGGGCCCAGAGCAGCAGCTGGTGGAGAATGAAAAACCCAGGGCGGGTCGTGGGTGGGAGTTTATCGCCTTTGACGAAGATCCACCTCCAGCCCTTCCCTTCCCAGCCCAGAGACGGGGCTCCCGAGGCCCCATACCTGCAGGGAGTCCGTCTTCCGAGGGCAGATCGAGATCTGGCTGCGGGGGGTCCCCAGAGGCGGTGGTGTCTGGCCTGACCCACGCTGGTTTGGGGGCTTTTAGGGGTGGTAAGAGTTTGCGCTCGGCAGTGGAGCGGTAGGAGGTAAGGACCACGGAGGGGAGACTGAGGCTCGGAGGGCTAGGGCGCGAGCGGGAAGCCCGAAGCGGGGAGGCTCGGCAGAAGGCCCTGGGTCCGTCGTCACAGCCCCCCACAGGTGCCCATCGGAGCTCCAGGCCCGGCCGGCCTATGTGGCAGATACAGGGGCAGCAGGGAGGGCAGGCCAGGGCAGCATCTGGAGGGACAGGGGTGTCCTCAGAAGGCAGCAGCGGGCCTGGCCCCACCCTGCCTGGGGCTTCACCCCTCACCTTAAGCTGCCCTGCAATGGGACTTGGTGGTCCAGCCCCAGGCATCTATCTCCTCCCCCCCAACTCTCTTCAAACCCCCTGAAAACATGGACATCAGATTTTTTAAATCCCAACAGGAAATCCATTTTAAAAATGTAGCCCCTGGGGGCGCCCAAGTGGCCCCGTGGGTTAAGCGTCTGACCGACTTCAGCTCAGGTCATGATCTCACGGTTCGTGGGTTCGAGCCCCGCGTCGGGCTCTGTGCTG
>NW_024080689.1:3402668-3485626 GCF_003009895.1 Hyaena hyaena
GTGGGTTCGAGCCCCACGTCGGGCTCTGTGCTGACAGCTCAGAGCCTGGAGCCTGTTTCAGATTCTGTGCCTCCCTCTCTCTCTGACCCTCCCCTGCTCACGTTGTCTCTCTCTCTCAGAAATAAATTTTTAAAAAACATAAAAAAAAAAAACATTAAAAAAAAAAAAAAAAAAAAAAAATCGTAGTCCCTGAAAGGACCCAGTCTTAAAGCAGGAAGAAGCCGCCCAGGGCTCCACGCGGCACTTACCTGGAGCGCCATTCTCCTGTGACCCGCTCCCAGCAAGGCTGCCTGGTGGAGCCTCTCTCTCCCCGTTCACATCCACTGCCCCTTGGGGACCCGACTCCGGGACATCCGCAGCCTGGACTTTGCCTTCAGCTCCCCATTCAAACCTGCCAGCCAGTCTCCGCACAGACCCTGGGGCCGAGGCGGAGCCACCCTGGGCCAGGTCACCAGCCTTGGGGAGCAGGGGCAGAGTGTGGGGTGACCCCGAGGGTTTGGGTGGGGGAACTGGAGACCGGGGGGCGGGTTCCGGGGTGACGGAGCGCCTGGACACTGGACTGGGGGTGCTGGAAGGCGAGTCTGGGGAAGTCTGGGAGTCGAGGCTGGCCTTAGAAGCCGAGGGGAGCAGAAGGGCAGGGGGCTTGAGGGCCGAGGCGGGGGGCTCCCAGGGGAGGGGGTTGCACAGCGGGGCTGCGACATCACAGGTGAGGGGAGCTTCCTGTGGAGAAGAGCCGTTGTGGTGGGGCCCTGGGGACTGGGCGGCCCTGGGGCGAGAGGGGGGACGGGGGCGGATGATCCGAGGGGGCTTCTGGGTAGGGGGAGTTGCTGCAGGAAGAGACTGGGCTGACATCTCCCTCCGGGCTCTTCAAAGGAGTGGGGTACTCTTCTGGAGTCATCCCCTGAGGAAGAGGGAGGCGGAAAGAGACCCTGAAGGCCCCCCACCCCCACCCCACGGACAGACAGACGGATAGACCGATAGACCGATAGACGATAGACCGATAGACGATAGACGGATAGACGGAGGCCTCCCAGCAGAAACTGTCTGCAAGCCAATGGGGCATGATCTCAGGGGCGGGGCGGGAGGGGGAAAGGCCGGTGCCCTCTCTCTGCTTCTTTCTCGTCTCCACTGTCTCCCTGGCCTCACCTCTCACCCCTCCCAGCCTCCCCGCCTCCATTTCTCTCTGTCTTTTGGCTTCTGTGGCCACGATCAGGCCGCAGGGGGCAGGGGGGCGGGCGTGGGGGCCCCCAGCTGGAGACCCAGGTCGGGGGCCCGGGTACTTCGGGCCGGTCGCGTGGCCAGACGCGGGCGGCTGCGGAGCTGTGCGTGCCTGCGCGCGCGCGCGACGTCGTGCGGAGGACGTACGCTCGGTGCGGCCAGGCGGCGGGCTGCGCGCGGTACGGGCGGAGCGGTGGGGTGCGAGCGGACGCGCGTGCGCAGGCGCGCCGCCGCCGCGGCCCCGGGCAGCGAGGGATGCATCACTGTTTCCCTGCTCCGGCGCGCCCTCCGCCCCCCATTTCCCAGTTCCTCTCTCCGGACTCTCCCTTTCCGGATTATTTTTAGTCTCCTTTTCCTGCCCTCAAGATTCCTGGAGCCTCTGACCCCAAGAGACCAGGAGGCCCCGGGCATGGTCTCTCCCCTCATCCCTGCCTGCCCCCGCCGTCCCCCCCCCCCCCAGTCTGCTCAGAGAGGCCCCCGTGGGAGCCTGCTTCCTGCCAGGATGCCTGGTGGGGGGTCGGGAGACCGTACTGGACTGAAGGTGAGGACCAGTGGGGCCAGGACGCCCGAAACCTGGGCTTCACCTCCTCCACCGGGAAGGCGGCAGGGTCAGGCGGTGCCCCCAAACTGCGTGCTGGAGTCGGCGGGAGAGTCAGACCCCTCCAGGCCCCAGATTGGGTTCTGGAGAAAGGATGCCGGGTGAGGGCTGGGGGCCAGAGACGGTGAGCCTTGCAGCTCAATGGGCTCTGTGTTCTGGCAGGAAGCTCCTTAGGTGGCCCAGGCAGTGGCCTCACCAGCTGGCGGGCTCCTCCCCACCCTTACCCCCCTTCAGGGATCCCCCCCCCAGGTACCTGCGTTTACTTCCTTTCCTGCCCCCCCCCCCCCGCCTCTCTCTCACAAGGACCCAGGTACTGGGCCCGACGCACTCACCCTTCAGTCCTCTCCACTCTGTCACCTCCCAGGGCTGAGTGAGTAGGGGCAGGAAACAGGAATCGGATCCTCCTCCCAACCGGACACCCCCCCCCCCAACCACAGCACACTCCACATGCGCACACTAGGGTTCTGGAAGATGTGATGGACCCAGGAGCCCTAGGGTCCCTGGAAAAGGCTGAAACTCAGGCATGGGGAGTGGGCTGGTCTGTACTCGTGTGTTCCGCCTCAGGCTCTGGCTGCCTTGCTGTGTGGACGGGGGGTGCAGCAGGGGCCTGGGGTGAGGATGGAGGATGGGCTGGCCAGGGCCGGGCTGGTGGTAGGGCACGGGCGTCTGGACGCCTCTGTGTGTCCCTCCAGGACATGCCTGACTGTCTGTCCCGCACCACACACGAGAGCCTGTCCCTTAAGCTTCTAAGCCGTCCCCCTGGGTGTGAGCCAGTCCCTTATGTCACACCACGGGACCCCCCACCCTGACTCGACAGCAGTCCCCCCCAACTCCGAACTTACCTTTATCTTTCTGGAAGCTGTTTCTATTTTCAGCCTGTCCTGCCGACCCCTTGGAGCGAGGAGTGTGGAGCCAGGTCCCCAAATGTCTGTTCCTGTGTTTCTGGGGCGGGAACTGAGGGCCCAGATTGAGATCTCCACAGAGGAAGCCAGTTCCTCAGCCCCACCCGGCCATTGTGTCAGGCGTGTGTGCATGTGTGCCTGGGGGGCGGGGGGAGGGAGGCGGGGGTGGGGGGAGAGGGCCCCTGGGGGAAGGAGGTCCGAGACCTGAGACCGGGCTCTACTCCAGGTGGGGTGACATTTGCTGGGACCCCTGCCTGGTCACCCTTCTCTGCCCACATCTCTCTGGGTTCCGGCCCCTGACTCTCCCTTTCGCACTGGGAGGCTTTGATGTCAATTGGCGGGTGCAGTCAGCAAACCCCCGGGGCTGGGTGGGCAGGGGTCCCTCTCACCTCTAATTTGCTCTGTGCTTGAGGAGCTGGGTTCCCAGGGCTGGGGGTGTGCCATGAAAACAGAGAGGGTGGGGCGAGCCCCAGCCTAGCCTGGATTCAGGCTAATGGGAGGAAGATCCGAGGGTGGTTATGAAATCGGGGGGCCTCTGCCCACACCCAGGGGCCACTCTTTCTAGATCTCCACACGCGCGCGTGCGCGCGCACACACACACGCCCAAACAAGACACTGGAAAGAAAAGCCGGAAAACTGGTATAAAAACGCTTGACCTCCTTTCTCTTCCGCGCGAAAGGCAAAATTCTCACAATGACCAGCCAGGCACTCACTACCCCATCTACCCTCCTGTCTGCCCAGGGGGTTCCGCACTGGCTGCCTGCAAGCCTGCCTCCCAAGACATCCCCATGGGTGAGTCCCTCACCTCTTCAAGTCACTGCTCAGAGACCACCTTCTGATGAGGGCTGCCCCACCACTCTGAAACCGCCAGCCGCCACCTCATGCTCCGTTCCCTCCAGCAGCCATTCCTTGTAATGTACCAAAACGTGTGCTATCGAACTGACAAATTCTGTTTGCAGTTAATGATCTTCTCGTGTTAAAAAGTAAGCTTCCTGGTGGCAGGGCCTTTATGTTTTGCTCACTGATGTATCTGTCCCCAAGTTCTGGAACACGGCCAGGCATATAATAATGTCTGCTTAATATTTTAGGAATTGAACCACCTTGAATTGAATTCTTCCCATGGTCCGCTAGTCTGACCCTCCTTGCCTATGGACCATTTCCACGATTTGTTGATCTCACCTGTTTACACACACACACACACACACATACACACACACACACACACCCCAGTACCAGGAATCCAGCCTCCCAGCCCTAATCTCTAGATCCTTTTGGACTTTCAGGGAGAGGAAATCTTTCCAAGAGTACTTCACAGACCCGATCAAGAAAGCTGAATACACATAAGTAACCAAAAGAACCCTGTGTTTGTTTGTTTTTTTTTAACTGAAATGGGAATATCTTATTCACTTTGTCACTTACAAAAATAACATTAAAAAAGATAACCCCGGGGACGCCTGGCTGGCTCAGTTGGTAGAACGTGCAATTCTGGGTCTCAGGGTTGTGAGTTCAAGCCCCACGTTGGATGTAGAGCTTACTTAAAGAAATAAAAATAGGGACAGCACGTGGGTGGCTCAGTTGGTTGAGCCAGGGTCGTGGGATCGATCCCAGCGTTGGGCTCTGAGTGGAGCATGGAGCTTAAGATTCTCTCTCTCTCCCTCTGCCACTCTCCCCCCTCCACTTTCTCTCTCTCAAATAAAAACAAATTAAATAATAGGGGCGCCTTGGTGGCTCAGTCGGTTAAGTGTCCAACTCTTGGTTTCGGCTCAGATCATGATGTTGTGGTTGTTGAGTTCGAGCCCTGCATCGGGCTCTGTGCTGCTGAGAGGTTAGAGTCTGCTTGGGATTCTCCCTCTCTCTGCTTTCACCCTGCTCACTCTCTCCCTCTCTCCAAATAAACTTTTTTAAAATTTTTTTTAATGTTTTATTTATTTCTGAGAGAGAGAGAGAGAGACAGCGTGAGCAGGGGAGGGTCAGAGACAGAGGGAGACACAGAATTTGAAACAGGCTCCAAGCTCTGAGCCGACAGCACAGAGCCCGACACGGGGCTCGAACCCACGAACCGTGAGATCATGACCTGAGCCGAAGTCGGACGCTTAACCGACTGAGCCACCCAGGCGCCCCTAAATAAATAACCTTTAAAAATAAGTAAGTAAATAAATAAGATAACCCCCAAGTGCTGGTTATTAGTTGCAACATGAATGGTACTTGACACTATCTGAACCCAGGAGAAGTGTGGCTGCCGGAAGGCGAGGAATGGGGTGGACTGGACCGCGCTGGGCCCTTACCTGTCCTCCCTGACTTTCCCTCTGCCTCTCCCTGTCCCAACTCACGCACCCAGAGACCTCCTATCTGCCTGGCTGTCGGTGAGAGACTTCTCCTCCTCCCCAAAACTGAAGCTCCCTAGGACTGCGCTCAGAATGTTCTAACATTCCTGACCAAGAGTCTTTCTGGGCCCCACTGCTCAAAGCAACCTCAAGGACGAAAAAAAAAACCAACAAAAACGCGACGTTTCAGAGCCATAAAAGTCACCATCTGTTTATTTATATGTTTGCTCCGTCTCATTCTGAAAAGAAACCGAGCCCTGAAAATTGTATCGTGCGATAACCACCAGATTATTTTTGTACGAACATATTTGTTACAAATGCTTTTGCAAAGGTGGCGAAGGCTTTTTATGTAATAAGACAGCGCTACTCCCTCCTCCCCCCCCCGCCGCCGGAAGGCAAAAGCTTTCTATTTTTCCATATTCCCGGGATACCCTCATTGCTTCGGCGCTCTATTCTGCCTTCTTCTCCTTAGCATTTTGATTTATGACCATTTGTCATGTTGCCACATGGTCTTTGTCACTCACAGCTTTTCCTAGAACGTGATATTGCATCAAGGAGGTTTTACCACCTTGGTAAGAACAGTAAGTCTCCTAGGAAATGCTTCCCCCCCCCCCAACTCCACAGGGTCCCAGCAGCACTGCCAAGCATAACAGCCTCACCCCCCACCCCCCCACCCCCCTACCCCGGCCATCTGACCCAGACTTGGTCAATCCTCTGGCCACAGAGAATGGCCCAGGAATGCGCGACTCACCCAAGCAGGGACAGCCTCCCTGGGAAAGAACCTCTTTCTCTTTCCTCCAAGGTCACAAAGCAGGAACATCTAGTGTGATTAACAAAGTAACCCTAGGAGTTTCGACGGGATTGGTTTTGATTTTGCTTGGAGATTCTTTTCTGGAAGGGCAGAGGGGTCCTCAGGGTTTGGTTTTTGTTTGTTTTTGTTTTTTTTTTATCTCCCGTCTCTTTACCTCCACATCAGGCAGCCTCAACCCTCCTCGGTCTTTCTCGCGTTGCTCACCTGGTGGCTGGGAAAGGCTTCATGGAGCAGAGGCATAGACTGTTCCTTGACTATCAGGGAGGCGTCGGCCAGGCCAAGAGGCAAGTCACGGGTGCCCATATCGGGGGACTGCAGGGGGTGGCCCCATCTGGGGAACTGTGGGAGAGAGTCTTAGCTGAAATGGAAAGGGGGTTAGAAGGCTGGAGGAACAAGCAGAAGCCACATGGTGGGCAACCCAACGGGGCAGAACAGGCATGGAAGGGGATGAGGTGAGCGCACAGAAATGATTTTGACCATCTCCTTACTCACTCCCACCTTCTGGTACCTCGTTTTCCTTTGAGGAGTCACCATCACTCTAGTCCACATGGCCCATTCCGGGGGGCGGGGGGTGCATGGGCCAGAGCCACCAGTCAACACGTGTGCTCTTCCCTAGCCACCAAGACTGCTTCAGGGATGAGCGTGTGACACACGCAGGGCCAAAGCATAATCCACGCAGGACTTGGGCTCCAATCACTGAAAAAGACATTCTAGGCTCTCTGGTAGGTTATTTTCCAAAGATGGAGGCAACAGGCCATCCCTTCCCAAATTCCCTTTTGCAGTGTGACTCTGACACTCTTCTCATTAAGAGGAAGAATTTAGCGGCACCTGGGCGACTCAGTCGGTTAAGCAACCGGCTCTTGATCTCGGCTCAGGTCACGATCTTGAAGGTCGTGAGTTCAAGCCCCGTGTCAGGATCTGTGCTGACCGTGGGGCATCTGCTTGGGATTCTGTCTCCCTCTCTCTCTGCCAGTCCCCAGCTTGTGTGCTCTCTCTCAAAATAAATAAACTTAGAGAGAGAGAGAGAGATTTTAGTTTCCCTCCAATTCAACCTGGGCTGGCCCCGTGACTTGCTTTGATCAAAACAATATAAAGAATAACACTGTGCCCACTTCCCATTTGAGGTCTGGAGGTCTGGGGCCTAGGCCTGAAGAGGACCGGCAGCTTCAGCTTTGTTTTCTTAGGAGCCGGCCATCAAGCACAGAAATGTCGGTGAGACTAGTGAATGGTGACAGGCCATGTGGAGGGAGGAGCCACTTGGAGAACCAGGATGCCCCAGCCAGGATCAAGGTCTTAGGACTCGTTTTAAGGCCATCTTGGATTCTCCAGCCCCAGTTTACTTATTTTCGAAAGAGAGAGACAGAGACAGAGTATGAGTGGGAAAGGGGCAGAGAGAGGGAGACACAGAATCCAGAGCAGGCTCCAGGCTCTGAGCTGTCAGCACAGAGCCCGACGCAGGGCTCAAACCCATGAACTGCAAGATCATGGCCTGAACTTCAGCTGGGCGTTTAACTCACCGAGCCACCCAGGCGCCCCAGCCCCAATTTTGATGCACAGACTCCTGAGCAAAGAAATGGTGGTGTGTCCAGCCACTAAGTCTGGATTGATTCGTTACATAGAAAAAGATGACCAAAGCTCTCTCTTTCCCCTGGAGATGCTAACCTGGTGAGGCCCAGGCCTTGGGCTGCTCCCTGGGGCGCCTGAGAAGTCAACACAAGGGAGAGGCGGAGAGACACAGAGCTGAGTTCCTGATCCTGCTGGCCTGGAATCCTATCTGTGTTTGCGCTTTTCAGTGATGTGAGTCAATAAATTCCTGTTCTGTAAGCTGGCTTGAGTAGGGTTTTTGTCACTACCAAAAAAATAAAATAAAATAAAATCCCGTATGAGGGGAAAGGAGCTCATGATGAAAGAAATATTCAGGGGCGCCCGGGTGGCTTAGTCGGTTAAGCGTCCGACTTTCGCTCAGGTCGTGATCTCGCGGTTCGTGGGTTCGAGCCCCGCGTCGGGCTCTGTGCTGATTGCCAGCTCAGAGCCTGGAGCCTGTTTCAGTCTGTGACTCCCTCTCTCTCTGGCCCTCCCCTGCTCACACTGTCTCTCTCTCTCTCTCCTAGAAATAAATAAAAACATTAAAAAAAAAATTAAAAAAAAATAAAAAAATAAAAAAAAAAAGAAAGAAATATTCAGTCAGACTGGTGTCTGGCAGGGCCAAGACTTGAACTTCAATAGAATCCTTTTGGGAGTGGGGTGCCTGGAAGGCTTAGTCAGTTAAGTGTCTGACTTTGGCCTGGGTCAGGATCTCATGGTCCGTGGGTTCAAGCTCCGCATCAGGCTTTGTGCTGACAGCTCAGAGCCTGGGGCCTGCTTCAGGTGCTGTGTCACCCTCTCTCTTTGCCCTTGCCCTGCTCGTGCTAGCTCTCTCTTTCTCTCGCTCTCTCTTCTCTCGCTCTCTCATTCTCTCTCACTCAAAAATAAACAAACATCCATAGGGCATCTGGGTGGCTCAGTCTGACTTCAGCTGAGCGTCTGACTTCAGCTGAGGTCATGATCACACAGTTCATGGGTTCGAGCCCCGCGTAGGGCTCTGTGCTGATGGCTAGCCCAGAACCTGGAGCCTGCTACGGATTCTGTGTCTCCCTCTCTCTCTCTCTGACCCTCCCCTGCTCAAGCTGATGCTCTCTCTCTCTCTCTCTCTCTCAGAAATAAGTAAAACTTTTTTTAAAAATTCGAAAAAAATGTAATAATCCTTCTGAGAGTACAGAACACCTGGGCCTCCTTTTCTGTATGGAAAACCCTCAGGGCTGGGTATTCTGTCTGTGGTGTGAGATGAATCAGGAAGTGGGCAGTGAGGAAAAGATCGGCCACTCCAGGCTCAGAGCCTCCTGCGGAGCTCAAAGTCACAAACTGTGAGATCATGACCTGAGCCAAAGTTCAACCAGTCACCAACTGAGCTGTCCAGGCGCCCCTGTATAGATAGATAGGCCCCTGTATAGATAGATAGGCTCTGATCTTGGTGAGGATAGAGGATTCGGTCCAACTGCCACCAGGTGGAGTCTGAAAACTTCTGGTGTGGGACCTGCCTGCCTAGGGAACCCATCAGTGTCGCGGTATTACCAAAAGAATGGACACAAAGATCAACGGGAGAGAATAGAGCCCCAGGGGCTCCTGGGTGGCTCAGTCGGTAGAGCGTCCGGCTTCAGCTCAGGTCATGATCTCACTGTTCGTGGGTTCAAGCCCCACACCGGGTTCTGTGCTGGCAGCTCAGAACCTGGAGCCTGTTTCAGATTCTGTGTCTCCCTCTCTCTCTCTCCCCCGCTCATGCTCTGCCTCTCTCTGTCTCCAAAATTAAAAAAAAAAATAAAAGAGCGAATACAGAGCCCCAAAATAGACCCACACAGATATATTCAACTGATGTTTACGAAAAGAGCAACTCGATGGAGAAAGGATAGTCTTCTCAATAAATGTTCCTGGCACCGGTCATGATCTCACAGTTCATGAGTTCAAGTCCCACATCAGGCTCTGTGCTGACAGCTCGGAGCAAGAGCCTGCTTCGGATTCTGTATCTCCCTCTCTCTGCCCCTCCCCTGCTCACACTTGTGTCTCTGAAAAATAAACATAAATTTTAAAAAAATGAATCTAGACACAGAACTTCCATCATTCAGACTCAAAAAATACCACACACCTATAACGTAAAATGTAAACCTGTAAAACTTCAAGAAGAAAAATACAGGAGCTAATCTAGGTGACCTTGGTTCTGGCGATATGTTTTTGGATACAACGCAAAAAGCATGGTCTGTGAAAGAAAGAGCTCCCAAGGCTAAAAGCTAGAACAATTTGAGCAACAAAATAAAGTACATGGAATTAAATACCCATGGGTCCGTACCGATAGAAATCAATAGTTGAATAGATAAATAAATGAGGAAGGCAAATCTCCTGTGCATTAATTCCAAATAAATTTTGTAGATTCTTCTCCCTCAAGGAGGCAGAGCCTAACTCTCCTAACTCTCCATCCTTTTTAAAAAAAATGTTTTTAATGTTTTATTTATTTCTGAGAGAGAGAGAGAAGAGAAACAGCGTGAGCAGGGGAGGGTCAGAGAGAGGGAGACACAGAATCTGAAACAGGCTAGGCTCTGAGCTGTCAGCACAGAGCCTGACATGGGGCTCGAACCCACGAACCATGAGATCATGACCTGAGCCAAAACTGGACGCTTAACAGACTGAGCCACCCAGGAACCCCCTAACTCTTTATTCCTTAAGTGTGGGCTGTGTATAGTGGCTTCCCTCCAAAGAGTACAGTTTGTAAAGGAGGAAAAAACAATAGCTTCGCTAAGGAGAACCTTGACAAATGCTACCTGATCCAGGTGATCAAGATCAACACCAACAGTGACAAACCACTTTGACAGTATGCATCTACTTGCTTGATATGATGTGATAAATGGCATTTACCTCTGTGGTCTTCTTCCCCAAAAACCCATGACCTCAGTTCAATCACGAGAAAAAAAAAAATCATGAGACAAAAAGCCCTCAGTCAATCATGAAATGCAGAGGGACATTCTATAAAATCCCTAAACCAGGAGTCCTCAACACTGTGAAGGCCATCAAAAACAAGGAGAGTCCGAGAAACTGTCACAGCTAAGACAGAGCCTTCTTAGAGCCTAAGAAAATATGACAATTAAACGTAATGTGGTAGGTGCCCTGCACGGGATCCTGGAATGGAAAAAGAAATTTAAGCAAAAATGAAGAAAACGGGAGTAAAATACGGATTCTAATTAATAATAATGCATCAATATCAGTTCATTCATTATAACAATATATCATATTACTGCAAGATGTTAATAACAAGGGAAACTGGATGAAGGTAACATGGGAATTCTCACAGTATCTTTACAACTTTTACACCTTTTCTGTAAACTTAAAACCTCTAAAATTTAAGCTATTAAAAATTTTTTAAATGTTTATTCCTTTTTTGAGAGAGAGACAGAGTGTGAGCAGGGGAGGGGCAGAGAGACAGGGAGACACAGAATCTGAAGCAGGCTCCAGGCTCCGAGCTGTCAGCACAGAGCCCTGTGTGGGGCTCGAACTCACGAATCTTGAGATCATGACCTGAGCTGAAACCAAGAGTCGGATGCTTGACTGACTGAGCCACCCAGGCACCCCCAAATTAAGCTATTTTTAAAAATAGTACTATAGGGGCGCCTGGGTGGGTCTGTCGGTTAGGCATCCGATGTTGGCTCAAGTCATGATCTCACAGTTCCTGAGTTCGAGCCCCGCACAGGGCTCTGTGCTGACAGCTTGGAGCCTGCTTCAGATTCTGTGTCTCCTTCTCTCTCTGTCCCTCCCCCGTGCATGCTCTGTCTCTATCTCTCTCAAAAATAAAACATTAAAAAAAATGTTTTTAAAAAGTAGTCTATCTCTAGGGTATCTAGATATTAAAGACAAAAAAACGAAACTAATGGTTCCAAAACTTCAGCACACATCAGAATAACTAGAGCGCTGTGGAAACAAATAGTCAGTTTTCACCTCCCGAGTTCCTGGTGCGGGAGGTCTTAAGGCAAGACTAGAGAATCTGCATTTCTAGTAAATTCCCAGGTGCTGCTGCTCCAGGGACCACACTTTGAGAACCACTGGTGTTGTAAAACTCCCCTTGAGCCAAAAGGTGAGGGGCTTGCAAATGAAGACATACCAACCATTGTTTGATCTCAAACTCTATTCGGGTGAAAGGTCAGGGGTTGAGCAACCTAGCTCCTCCTGGCTGCAGCAAGCCCCTGAGATGTAAATCTTTAATTGACATCGTGATTAGAACGGTCAAACATGTTCTTCAAGCAACTGTTAAGCCACCCCCACCTCTAACCGCAAAATTCTTGCTTCTGTACACCCGCTTCGCCCCTGCTCCCTGTATAAACCCTGAGCTATGGCTCGACGGCGCGCTCTCCGGAGGACTCTTTGGGTGCT
Organism: Hyaena hyaena; assembly: GCF_003009895.1. Classification (NCBI taxonomy): domain Eukaryota; kingdom Metazoa; phylum Chordata; class Mammalia; order Carnivora; family Hyaenidae; genus Hyaena; species Hyaena hyaena. The sequence continues at coordinate 3,414,471 of NW_024080689.1, forward strand.
CAGGAGGGGCCGTCCGGCTGGACTAAAATAAACCTGAATAACCAACTCCTTTTGTGTTTGTGGGCTTTGTCCTCGGTGATTCTCCTTTGGAAAAGGTGGTCTAACAGTGTAAACTCCAGGATGAAAATAATGATTAATTCTCATCCCGTCCACCAGGTGGGGAAATCTAAGAGCACTCCTTGGAAATTTCCAGAGCCCCTCCTGAGAAGCCCCATTATCAGCTCTACTTTACACTCCACCCCTCCTAACTGCTCAATGAGATAGCAGTACAATGGCCAGATACAGATGACTCAGAAGTGGGGGGGGGGAGGGATCCGAGAACTCCGAGGGAGGCGAAGGTGTCAGTAAACAATTGTTAATTAAAACGAGAAATGTGGGTAAATACGTGGGTAAATGCAGCCGTTGGAAACGCCTGGGGGTGGAGAACTTGAAAAAGCTTCAAGTGTCAGGAGAAATAAAGATGAAGGTGAGGAATGGCTTTAGGAATCACCAAAAGGAGGAGGGAGGGACATGCCCAGCGGCGGAACCACAGCTCAGGGCACAGGGGTCTGACAAGCGCGTGGCGTTTTTTTCTGGAAACCTGATAACTGAGCACTTAGTACAGATCCAACACTTTCAGGTTAGTGCAAAAGATAATTACCATTTCTGTTTACAGAGGAAGGTCTGACGTGTTAAGTAACCTGCCTACGGTCATCCAGCTGGTGAGCAAGAAGACCCAAACTGGAACTCCAGAGGCACCGAGTCTAAATCTGGTGGCTGCCTCACACACAGGCAGGCGGCCTCTGCCTCCTCCCCCTCCCCAGATGACACCCCCCATCCTGCCTTCTTTCTCCCAAACCGTTTCTCCTCCCATCCCTTCCCAGGGCTGCTAGCTAACCCAGTCTCTCTTCCCAGTTCTCCCGTGATGAACTGTTAGCGGACTCGTGAGCAAGGACAGGAGTCCAGGATCCCGGGCTCTCCCACCACTAGCTGACCGTGTAAACCTAAGCCCGGGGAGCTAAACCCCTGCCCTGCCCTGCCCGCCCTGCCCTGGATTGCCGCGAGGATCGAGAGCTCAGGGCTGTCGCTGCGCTCCCACGCCAATCTTCGGGGCGCGCAGCCAGCCACACCCCGGCTCTGGAGCCTGCGAATACTCTCCTCGGCCTCCGGAGACCCATCCGGTCCAGCAGGTGTGTTCCCCCATCCGCACCTGCGGGCGGCGCCGCAGCCTCCGGGCTCACCTGGGCGCCGGAGCCCAGCAGGGCGCGGATCCACAGCTTGGCACAGACCCGGGCAGAAGGCGAAGGGAGGGGCGCCCCTGGCCCGCGAGAGGAGCAGCCCCAAACCTTCCAGCCCAGGACCCCCGCGTCCAGCCTCTCCCGCCCGCGGGAGATTCAAGCCCCGCTCCCCGGACGCCCCTCCCGGAGCGCCCGGTCCGCGGCGCCGGCGCCGGCGTGGGGAGAGTTAATGCCAACAGCCTCTTCCCCGGATTCCGGGGGCCGGGCCGCCCAGGGCACCTCCCATTGGCCGCGGAGCCGGCTCGGCGCTGATTGGCTGGCGCTCGCGGCTGCGGCTCTCCCCGGCTCCCCATTGGGCGCCGGGCTCCAGTGACTGGAGTGTGGCGGCGCGGCCCCCGCAGGCTACCCGGGGCCGTAGCTGCAGCGCGCTGGGGCCGCTGCCTGGGGACGCTCCTCCCGGGCTGGAGTCCCGACTGGCTTCCCCGGTACACGTCGATCCCGTTGCCTTCCCCGGACGCCACCGATCTTCTCCCGGATCCTTTTCCTCCGTAACCTGCTGTTTTCCTTTTTCCTGCCTCCTGGCTCCCATCTCCCGAATCCGCATCTCCCACGCCTGCTCCCGGGCCGCGTAGCCGACCATCCTCACCATCGCACTTGCCATCGTCCTGCCTATCCGCCCTTCCTTGACCTCAGATCCTTGACCGACAGAGCCCTAACGTAACCTTCTCCCCAGTCTCTCCTAAACTCCTTTTTCTTCTCTCTCTGCCAGCTCCTGACTCCCAAAGTCCAGCTAACCCTTGACCTCTTGACATTTGACCTTAACAGTCTCGACTCCAGACCTCTCAGTTCCTATCTCCCGCAGCCCCGACTGCTAAGACTGAGGCCCTCCCCCTGGCTTCTGACCCCCGTCTCTGAAGCTCTTTTTTTACTTTCTTACCCCTGAGCCACTTCCTGTTACTGCTACCCCACCATGGACTTCTTAATGAGCGGCCTGGCAGCCTGCGGGGCCTGTGTGTTCACCAACCCCCTGGAAGTGGTAAAGACCAGGATGCAGCTTCAGGGAGAATTGCAGGCCCCCGGCACCTACCAGCGGCACTACCGAAACGTCTTCCATGCCTTCATCACCATCGGCAAGGTGGACGGCCTGGCTGCCTTGCAGAAGGGACTGGCCCCCGCCCTCTTATACCAGTTCCTGATGAATGGCATCCGGTTGGGCACCTACGGGCTGGCTGAGGCTGGGGGCTACCTGCACACTGCCGAAGGCACCCTCAGCCGTCCCCGAAGCGCGGCAGCTGGGGCCCTGGCTGGGGTCATGGGAGCCTACTTGGGAAGCCCCATCTACATGGTGAGAAGGAGGGTCATGCCTGGAGCCCAAGGCAGACACGTGGTGTAGGGTGGGGGCTGGGCCTTCACAAGCTAATACTGAGATTGGAAGTGGGTTCGCGTGGGGGATGATGGGGAATTTAAGCCACACACAATAGCGGGTGTCGCGATCAGGGAAAGTCCTGGGCATCACAGAACTAGAATCCCACAGTGTTCCCCTTAGAGCTTTCTGGATAGGAGCAGGGTCAATAGCCTGAGGCCCAGAGAGGGGAAGTGACCACCTCAAGGTCACACAGCTGCCTGTTGCTGGGATTAGGCCTTGCTGAGGGCTCCTCCTGAAAGATGCTGGGAGGCAGTCCGTTCTGGAAGAGAGGCAGTCTGGTCTTGCTCTCAGGGTATGAGATTCAGGGACAGTGACCCCTCCAAAAATCAGCCTCCACATGCCCCCGTGAGGTTTGGAGGCCAGAGAGCGAGTTTTACAGATGACCCCTCACAACCCGCCCCGGAGTTTGATGGGCAGCCCGGTCACGGCGGTGGCCGGAGGTCCAGTCTGGGAATAGGAGCTGCCACGAGAGGCCGAACACCAGGGTGTTGACTAATGGGAACAGTCTTAGGAAATGTTGCCATTCTCCAGCCTCCCCACCCCCCACCCTACCTCCCCAAGGGAAGGAGGATGTAGAGGGGGTGGGGTGTCTTGCTTTGCTAAGAGATCCATCCCCTGGGACGGGAGCCAAGGGACACGGAGTCTCATGACCAATTCTTGAAGAGGAAACAACAATAATTACCAGATTGAAAGGATATTCCTTGCCCAACACCCCTAGGAAGTGCGAGGGGGTCAGGCATTTGGGTCTTTGGGGTGGGAGGGTGGCCCCGGGGCCGGAGGCTGTGATATTCTCTCGTCCCCAGGTGAAGACACACCTGCAGGCACAGGCAGCCTCGGAAATTGCAGTAGGGCACCAGTACAAGCATCAGGTGAGGGTTCTCCAAACCCCGCTGGATTCCCCACCCATTCTTTCCCGCGCCTCCTGCCCCCCCCCAGCTCTCTGCGCGCCCCCAACAGCTGCAACCCGGCCCCGCCTCTGCCTGGTCCATCAGTTCAGCCCCACTGCGTCCCTGGAGCCCGCCTACACTCTCGTTGCCACATGGTCCCCACTTTATGTCTTCTGCACCCGTTTCTCCCCTCCCATTCTCCTGACCTGCTCACATCCCTCCCTTGCCCTCCCTTGCGTCGAGGAAAGGAACAATGGGGAGTGGTAGTCACCTGAAGGGGGGCCACATGCCGGCTCTTAAGTCCACACGGAACTGGCCGTCCACACACTGGGTCCCTCTTGAGGACCCATCCTTGGCAGCATTAGGTGGCAGGCCCTGATGCTAGGGGACTGAAGCCCGCGCCCATGGTCTTCCCCTCCCAGGGCATGTTTCAGGCGCTAAGCGAGATTGGCCAGAAACATGGTCTGGTGGGGTTGTGGCGTGGGGCCCTGGGCGGCCTGCCCCGAGTTGCCATCGGTTCCTCCACCCAGCTGTGCACCTTCTCATCCACCAAGGACCTCATCACTCAGTGGGAGGTACTGCCCGGGAAAGGGGTGGGGTCACCCCGGGGATGCGGGGAGGGGGGAGGGCAAGCTGAAGGACCCCCCCACCCCCACCCAGAGGGGACAGTGCTAACATTCAGGGTGAGGGAACGAGAGAACGGCAGGAGGCTGGGGGCTCACTGACTCTTGACGCCCTTTGCATAGTCCTCTTGTGGCTTACCTCGCAGAAGGTGTCTCTGAGTCCTCAGACGTTCTGCCCTTCCTCCGTCCAAGCGTCATCGCACTGAATTGTAACTGGTGGCGTGGGAGCTCCCTGAGCAAGCGACCAGCTCTCTGTGTCCCCAGGGCCGGCCCTGTCCTTTCCTAGGGCTTGAACAACTGGCTGATAAAACTCTTCCTCCCTCCACCCTTAGATATTTCCTCCCCAGAGCTGGAAGGTGGCTCTGGTGGCCGCCATGGTGAGTGGCATCGCAGTGGTCCTGGCCATGACGCCATTTGATGTAGCCAGCACGAGGCTCTACAACCAGCCCACAGATGCCCAGGGCAAGGTAAGGGAGAGCTCGGGAGTGGCTGCAGGCAGGGGGAGCCAGGGGGCGGCTGAAAGCAGATTGTGGGGGCAGGTGGGAGAGCCGGAAACACGGCCTGCTGAGATGAGGCCCCTGGCGGGCTCTGACCGACCCCTTCCCTGTGCTCTCCCTCCCTCTCCAACCTGCTCTCAGGGCCTCATGTACCGGGGAATTCTGGATGCTCTGATGCAGACCGCTCGGACAGAGGGCATTTTTGGCATGTACAAGGGTATAGGTGCCTCCTACTTCCGCCTTGGCCCGCACACCATCCTTTCCCTCTTCTTCTGGGACCAGTTACGCACCCTCTACTACACGTACACCAAATAACGACAGCCACTCCTTCCCACACCACCAGATCAGCGCTCCTTAGCTTCACTACTGTGCCCTGGTGACTCCTGACCAGCTGATCTTTTCATCCGTCCCAGGGGGACAGCCAGCTCCACTCCCTATCTGTCTTCTCAGGGTTGAATCACTACAAGGGATAGTTTCCCTCTCTTTCTTGGGTGTCACTTTCTTTAACCCTTCCCTACCCGTCTTCCCAGACAACTTCACACCCCTCTCTCAGGGCTGAACCAGTCACTCCAAAGTATTTCCTCCTTTTATTTGGGTGCCCTTAGGTCCCTTCTGATCCTATGCACAAACTTTACACTCCCCACTTCAAGATCAAAGGGAAACGGCGGGGGGACCCCAGGTGTGTTGTCGGATGTCACAGCACAGAGATGATCTTAGGTATAAAGCAAGTTTATTGCTGCAGACAGGAGGTGTCTTATGTTAATGCACAGGGAAGGAATGAGGGGACTATCTCCAACCCCCCCCCATTCCCCTTACAGAAAGGGGCCCCATGTGTCTCGGCAGCTTCACGCAAGATTCCAGGATCTTTACTGGGGACCAAAGATGTCAGGATCGTGAAGGGTCAGACTGGTCACCAGCTGTTCAAAGTCACCCAGGCTCCAGGGCGGAAGTGGCAGATTTTCAGGGCTAAGAGATGACCTGTTGTCAGGGCTTGAGGGTGGGGGAACAGATGGAGAGAGAAGGTCATCCAGGCCTCGGGGTTGGAAGTTCCCACCTCCTGTTCCCCGGAGGACCCCAAACCTCTGGCCCTCTCCCTCTTTCTTGGAGGACCCCAGCAGCCCGTCTCCCTGCTCCGCCCCACCCAGCAGATCCTCCTGGACACCCAGTCATGAGTCTCGTGTCCTATCTGTCCTCCTTACGGGGGCTGACTGAAGGTGAGCAGGAGATCAGTCGCGTACTGGGGCAGCCGCAGCAAGGCCTGGTGCACAGTCACGTCCTTTGCTACCTAAAGGGATCAGTGTCAGGATGCTTACCTGACTCCTCCCCCCACCCCCTCCCGCGTCGGGGCCCCGCCCTTCACCCCTCCAGGAATCTCACAGTCCCCTGTCCTCACCTGCTGGTTTTCCTTAGCCACCTGCTGCTTGCCAGAGAGGACCCAGGCTTCTTGACAGAAGCCCCTCAGGGCCAGATTCTCCAAAAGGAGGGGCTGCACAGTCTCCACTTGCATAGCCCTAGCCTCCTGCACCCAGCCAAAGTCCTCAAAGTGGTATCTAGACTAGGGAGAGCAGGGTCAGGCAGGGACATCTCTCACCGCTCCTCCCCCCCAGCATCTTTGAGTCCTTTGAGCTCGACTCCCTTCCGGTGATAAGGTGTTGCCCTTGGAGTTCTCATTGCCCTGATTAACCGTCCAGCCGCAGGCCCCGCCCACTCCCCCAGCTGCGGCCCTCCCATTGGCCAGCTGCGCGGGCGCCGCCTCCCTCACCGCGCAGCCGCCTCTCCCTGCACGTGGGCCTGCAGCTCCAGAAGTTCCACGATCAGGCTCTGGTCCGTCTCGCGATGGCAAAAGACTTCCTGATTGTTCGGGACCGGCCGGAGGTCGCTGGGAGAGAGGCGAACCAGACCCCCGGGTTGACCCCCGCTGCTCCCCGCATCCCACCCTGTCGGGCAGCGGTGCCCGCGGCTTCTCACCTCACATCGATGGCCCCGGGAGGGAGAGTGGCGGAGAAGGCGCCCCCAAACAGCGGATAGTCTCGCGTGGGCTCCATGCGCCAGGGACTAGGTCCGGGCATTAAAGAGATGCAGAAAAGACCCACGTGCGGCCCCGCCGCTTCCCCTCCCGGCGTTTCGCTGCGGCCCCCGCCCTCTCCGGGCCACCTTAGCCCCGCCTCCCTTAGCGTTGGCCCCGCCCCTCGGCCGCGTTGGCCAATCAGCGCCTGCGCCTTGGGGGCGACACCCCCCCCCCTGCGGGGCGGATCCCGGAAGCTACGCTCTACCCCGGGCGCGGGGCGGGCCCTCGGGCTCTGGGGAGAGCTCAGACCTGGGTTGGGGCTCCGTGACGCCCGCGTGCTCCCTAGCTCGCGCCCTCCAGTCTCTTCTGTCTAAAAGGGTCACGCCTTCTAAGACTGTCGCCTGAGACCCTCGATAGGGCCCCTTGCGCGTGCACGGGCCCGGCGTCTGGATGGCGTCTCGCAACTCCCTTCTTGGGGCCCTTTGATGGCAGCTAGCTGCAAACCAGACCGCTAATTCCCGGATGCGGGGAATTAGGGGTACAGTGGGGCCAGGTGTGGGGCCAGGTTAGGTTTCAGGCCTCATGGCATCCTGGAAGCGAGACTCAACCTGAGGATTATATACTTAATCCCTCTCAAATCTTGCCTTGAGAAGGTGGGGGGGGGTGTGTGTGGGGAGGGTGGCCGCCCCGACACGCACCTGGAGGAAAACACGGATTAAACCCTCTGTTGTTTCTGTTTTATAGATTTTTAGAATGTTCTTAAAGTTTCTGCTCATTGATATCCTGCTGGCTCGTGTCTCCATTCACGTTTGATGCCCAGCACGGGGCAGAGTGTTTAGAACATAGCAGACCCGTTATATCTTGTTAAGTGATTCAGTAAGCCGCACCCACGGGGTTCGAAGTGGGACTGTACTATGGACCCTAATAATTTCTTGACACTGGGGCCAGGGGACACCTAATTTTTGGCCCCTTACCAAAGCTGGAGATACAGAAGCAATTAGGACAGGCTCCCTCCCTCACCAAGGAATCGTGGAGTACACTTTGAGTCGTAAAGGTTGACCCAAAATTCACCCGATGTCCTAGGGGTATTTTAGCCAGGCAAACATCAGGAGCCAAGACTTGGAGATGAAAGGGCATGTTTTGGGAGAGGCCAGCGTAGTAGATTCGCAGGGGTGCAAGGCAGTGAGGAGCGGGGCAGGGAGCTGTGAAGAGGGACGCTGGAGAGGCGGCCTTGTGCAGGGTTTTTATAGAGCAGCCTAAGGAGCTTGGACTGTTCTCTTCTGACCGCTAGCATCAGGCTTCTCAGCCTCATGTCCTCGTCTCTAACACATTGGGATTAAAGGAGTTGTGGACGTAGCAGCATCTCTGGATCTGCGTCTGGGCAAAGAGTGGACTAGGTTTGATCCACGAGGAATTCTAGAGAGGAGGGCAGTGTTAAGAGACCCCAGAGGGAGAGAAGGAGCCTGGGCAAGGGAAACCACGGGGGCCCGATCCCAGAGGTCTGCTCCCTGTGGCCTTTCTCAGATGGGGAGTGGCAGTCTTCTGGGTGCCTCCGTCCCCATTTCTGCCCGCCTGCCACCTCCCCCACCCCCGTAGCCCAACCCCACCCGGGCAGTACCAGCTCTAGCTGCTTTGTGGGCAATCAGGCAGATAGGGGACCCTTGGAAAGGGGATTTCAAGGACAAAGAAGTTAACAGGGCCCTGGTACTGGGCACAAGGGGTGGGGGCCTACTGAGCCAGGAGGAGGTCATACAGAATCAAGTAGACTGAGGAGGAAGTCCCCTCTTCCTCATTTTGGATCGCTAGCATGACATAAGTCATGCTGTGCTGTGAGCCTCGTGTGAAGCCCGGGACTCCAAGCTTGCCACAGTTCTCTAGGGACTCAGGCTAGGTCCGCTCTTCCAAGTGGTAAGAAGCAGACGGACCTTTATGAAGTGACACAGGCACCGGGCCAGACCCCCTCTAGGGTGGAAGCCCACCCTAACTTGGCAAGTTCCCCCTTGGATTTCATTTCCCTGTCTCACCATTTACCTCTGTCTCTGTGTCTGTCACTTCTGGCCCTCCCAACTGCTGACCTCCTTGTATGTTCAAGTCTAGTATCCCAAGAGACAGAAACTAATTGGGTCATCCAACCAGAAAGTACCTATTTGGCAAACTCTCCTGCTTGGCCACCTCCCTGGCCACCAGCCAGACCCGAGTGAAATCCCTGGTCCAGCTGGCCGTCGCTAGGAGGATGGGTACCATGGGACAAATCACAGTAGACCCAGGTGGCCCAAGCCTTTTTTCTCAGGGAGGGGGGCATGTGAGGGTTTGTCCGGCTCTCAGCTCACTGGTTGAAATAGACTGATGGACTCCTTACCACTAGGATGTTCCCTTATTTGATTCTCTGCATGCACTTGATACAGCTGTTTTCTTTGGGGACAGGTGTCTCAGAGCACCTTTGAGAGCACCGGGGATTGGAAGTGATGGACTTAGGCCAGAGAGATGACTCAATACCCAAAGTCCAACATCAATTTTGGGAAGAGAGGGCAACATATATATTTCTGTTAAGCACGGGTTTTTTACCTTTTTTTTTTTTCTACCGTGCATTCCCTTGGCTGTTTGGTGAGGCCTCTGGACCCCTACTCAGAAAAATGTTTTCAGATTCATAAGGTAAAATACATAGGACTAAAGGAAATGAAACTATTTAAGTATAATAATCAACTAAGAACCCAGATTTTTTTAAAGTTTATTTATTTTGAGAGAGAGGGAGAGAGTGCTTGCAAACAGAGGAAGGGCAGAGAGAATGGGAGAGAGAGAATCCCAAGCAGGCTCATTGTCTGTGCAGAGCCCAACTCAGGGCTTCATCCCACTAACCGTGAGATCACAACCTGAGCTGAGATCAAGAGTCAGATGCTTGGGGCACCTGGGTGGCTCGGTTGGTTAGGCGTCCGACTTCGGCTGAGGTCATGATCTTATGGATCGTGAGTTCGAGCCCCGCATCTGGCTCTATGCTGACAGCTCAGAGCCTGGAGCCTGCTTCAAATTCTGTGTCTCCCTCTTTCTCTCTGCCCCTTCCCCACTCATACTCTCTCTCTCTCCTTTCCCCAAAAAAAAAAAAAAAAAAAAAAAAAAAAAAAAAGAATACACATTGAAAAAAAAGAGTCAGATGCTTAACCAACTGAGCCAGTGCATTGGGTGGAGACTTTACTTAAATAAATAAAACTTTTGGGGCACCTGGGTGGCTTGGTCGGTTAAGCGTCCGACTTTCGCTTAGGTCATGGTCTCGCGGTTCGTGGGTTCGAGCCCCGCGTCGGGCTCTGTGCTGACTGCCAGCTCAGAGCCTGGAGCCTGTTTCAGTCTGTGACTCCCTCTCTCTCTGACCCTCCCCTGCTCACACTGTCTCTCTCTCTCTCTCCTAGAAATAAATAAAAACATTAAAAAAGAAAAAGTGTTGACTGGCAAGGCTGACATCAACATGTTTAAAAAATAAATAAATAAAACTTTTGGGGCACCTGGGTGGCTTGGTCGGTTAAGCGTCCGACTTTCGCTTAGGTCATGGTCTCGCGGTTCGTGGGTTCGAGCCCCGCGTCGGGCTCTGTGCTGACTGCCAGCTCAGAGCCTGGAGCCTGTTTCAGTCTGTGACTCCCTCTCTCTCTGACCCTCCCCTGCTCACACTGTCTCTCTCTCTCTCTCCTAGAAATAAATAAAAACATTAAAAAAGAAAAAGTGTTGACTGGCAAGGCTGACATCAACATGTTTAAAAAATAAATAAATAAAACTTTTAAAAATGAAAAAAAAAAAAAAAGGAAAAGAAAGAAACCCAGCTGTGAAGCTGAAACCTCAGCTCCAGCTGAGCGAGAGACCTAGGGCAAACCGTTTCCATCCTGTAACATAATAGACATTAGTGCCCACGTCACAGTTGAAACTGCTTCGGAGAGATGCCAGGGTCCTGGGGCAGGCAGTGGTAGCCATGGTAGATTTCTCCCCAAAGGTCTGCCATCATGAAGATCGTGTTTGAGGAAGACCGTGTATCCTTGTATGGGGGATGATTCTATAGCTGTCACCCAGAACCCCCCACGGAACTTTCCAGCCTCGTATCTCCCCCTTCTCCTCTCATGCTCTATTTGCAAGGTACTCTGCCCTTCCTTCAGCCCCCAGACTGAGTCACCCTTCTTGATGCCTCTGTGTTTATATACATGTGCCCCCCACCTAGAACTTTCTTTCTCCCTTTCTTAGACAATGGCTCACTGATCCTTTGGAGAGCTCTTGTATCTCCCTGTCCCCACTGTGTCATAATGCTCTAACCCCCAGTAGCCTCTAAGCACCAGACAGTCAGGGAGCGTACCCATCTTTTTTTTTGAGAGAGAGAGAGAGAAAACACAAGCAGGGGAGAGGAGCAGAGGGAGAGAAAGAATCCCGCGCCGTGTAGAGACCCACATGGGGCTCAAACCCACAAACTGTGAGATCATGGCCTGAGCCAAAACCAAGAGTCGGATGCTTAACTGACTGAGCCACCCAGGCACCCCATCCATACCCATCTTTTACCTTTAGCTTCCCACCCAGTTGTTGCAGGCCTGGTCCATAAATATTTGTTGAATGGATATTGCTCAAGATAAATTAGTGGTTATTTACCAGTTAAGACCAATCCAGAGGGGCGCCTGGGTGGCTCAGTTGGTTAAGCGTCCGACTTCGGCTCGGGTCATGAGCTCACGGTTGGTGGGTTCGAGGCCCGCGTCAGCCTCTGTGCTGACAGCTAGCTCAGATTCTGCTTCAGATTCTGTGTCTCCCTCTCTCTCTGCCCCTCCCCTGCTCACGCTGTCTCTCTCTCTCTCTCTCTCTCTCAAAAATAAATAAAACATTAAAAAATTAAAAAAAAAAATGGGGCGCCTGGGTGGCTTAGTCGGTTGAGCGTCCGACTTTCGCTTAGGTCATGATCTCGCGGTTCGTGGGTTCGAGCCCCGCGTCGGGCTCTGTGCTGACTGCCAGCTCAGAGCCTGGAGCCTGTTTCAATCTGTGACTCCCTCTCTCTCTGACCCTCCCCTGCTCACGCTGTGTCTCTCTCTCTCTCTCCTAGAAATAAATAAAACATTAAAAAAAAAAAATTAAAAAAAAAAAAAAAAAAAAAGACCAGTCAAGAAATGTTATATGGTAAAGAACTTGACTGGCCTTCTTTCTTGGTTCCTAAGAGGGAAACTAAGTCCTTGGGATTTTCCAAGTGACAGGGTTCCTGGTTACTCATAACAGGCCCTGCTAATTTACACCAATGGGATGACTACATGGTTTATGCACAGGTAAGAATCAGGATGACCATAGGCCACACTGTAGAGACCAACCATGTCTGAGCCCACTTGATATCAACTCAAGTCAAACCCCAAGCCCCAGTGAAAACTCTGGACACTGAGGCTCAGGGAGATGTTCTTGGGTGGTAAACATACCAATGTGTCAAGAGGGTGACACACCTTGTCTCCTGGGGGGAACGGGCTTAGAAGCTCTGTTTCGAGGACCCTTCCAGAACCTTCCAGTGAAACAGCAATCATAAGTAGAGCACTTCCCTGAATTCTGCGACTCATTCCAGTGAATTATCGAACCTGTGGGCATTGCAGGAAGCCTGGAGTTTATAGCCACTTGCCCAGAAATGTGGGTGAGTTGGGGACTCATGAGATTTATAGTTGGCATCTGAAGTGAGGGTGGCCTAGGGGCACCTGGGTGGCTTAGTTGGTTAAGCGTCCGACTTTCGCTTAGGTCATGATCTCGCGGTTCGTGGGTTCGAGCCCCGCGTCGGGCTCTGTGCTGACTGCCAGCTCGGAGCCTGGAGCCTGTTTCAGAGTCTGTGTCTCCCTCTCTCTCTGGCCCTCCCCTGCTCACACTGTCTCTTTCTCTCTCTCTCTCCTAGAAATAAATAAAAATATTTAAAAAAAAAATGAAGTGAGGGTGGCCTTGTAGAAAACAGCCTATAACGTGTAGCACCCGATGCCACCTCCAGTTGGTATGGGACCAGTTGGGGTGACATAGTATAAGAGGTCAGTGTAATAACCCAAGTTCAAGGTGACGAGGGTCTGTGCTGAGCTGGTAGAGACGGGAGAGGAAGACATGACACCAGGAAAGCAATAAGCAAGGGAAGCCATGACCTGGGTGATCCCAGGTGGAGGAAGCTTGAAGGTCAGAATCCAAGATGGAGGCCTGGCCGAGAAGAATGGCTGCAGGGCACCGGCATTGACAAGTTTGGTTACGGGGCAAGGAGGAGAGAGGGGCGCTGGTGCTTCCCTTCTTCCGGTTCCCAAAGGTGGAGCACGGGTGCCTGTGATTCTGCCATTCCTCCTTGTCACTGGATTGTCCACAGCCACTCAAGCAGAGGCGACAGCACCATGTGCCAGAGCTCAGTGGCATTTCTTCCTGAGGACCCTCTGCCCGGAGCTAGTGCGTGGCACACAGACTCAGAGTGAGTTACCAGGTCCTCCTAGATAACCTTAGCCGTACGTACCCCGGGGCCTCCCAGATCTTTCCCTCCAGGCCAGAGGTCTCCTGACCGCCTGCTGGATGCCTCCTGAGCACAGCACAGCATCTTGGTCCCAAGCGTGTGCCTTCCCCCATGTTCCTATCTCCGTTAATGAGAATATCATGGAGCCGGTGGTCCAGGCAAGAAGTCTGGGCTCCACCATTGACCCCCCCGCTCTCTCCCCTCCCCTCACATCCAATTCCTGGCGATTCCTGCCTTCTTGTGTCCCCGGAAGCCTTCCATTTCTCTCCACCTCCAATTCCGGGCCAGCATTTCCTGCCTGGAGAGTGCAGCGCCTTCTTACCAGACCCCACCCCCCAACACACCCCCCTCTGTCTTCCTCCCCTGCAGCCCGAGTCGTGGTCCTGGCTCTCCTCTACACAGACCCCCTTCTAGAGATTCCCCGTAGCTCTTTAGAAAAAGTCCAGATTCCCTGCCATGCTTGTTAGATCTTTCCCCATGCCTGTCCTCCCTCCCACTTAATATTCCGGACACTGACCTTCGTTCAAGTTCTTACATCACCGTCGTGCTGGCCGGTGAGGCTTTGCCAGTTGAGTGCGCCCCCCTGTCCCCACCTTCCCTGTAATAAGCGGCTGGTCTCAGGCCTCACCCGCTCCTGGGAATCCCTCCCTGAGCCCCAAAGCTGGGGCCGCATTCCCTGCGGAGAGCTCCCGGGTGCCCTGAGCCTCCCCTAAAAGATACTTGATGTGTGTGTCCTATAGGAGGCCCTGACCTTCCCTGCATGAGAGATGGAATAGGGCTGTTTCACACCCTTGACCCCATCCTGTGGCCACAGGGCAGACAAAGCCGCACACGCCCACGCCTTCTGGGTGGGGTGGGAGAATGACTCCCAGTGGGCCGCTCACATAGGAAGGTCCTTCCCAGAGCCGGAGACAGGGCTCCAACCGAAGGCCTCACCCCAGCAGGTACCTGGGCCTCCACCCTCTGGCTGTGTGTTGCCCGCACGAGTCCAATGACAGGCTGAAATTTCTTTGATTTACACTCCAGCATCTCGAATACAGCAGGTGGTGGGGAAATAGGTTTGCCCGCCCCTGGGTCCTGTTGGCTGCCAGGCAGGTGTTAAACTGGGAAAATGGATGGGGCGCTTGGGTGGCTCAGGTGGTTAAGCTTCCAACTTCGGCTCAGGTCATGATCTGGCGGTTCGTGGATTCGAGCCCCGCGTCAGTCGGGCTCTGTGCTGACAGACAGCACAGTGCCTACTTGGGATTTCTCTCTCCCTCTCTCTCCACCCCTCCCCGGCTTGCTCTCTCTCTCTCTCTCAAAATAAACATTAAAAACAAGAAAAGAAACAAGATGTGAGGAAGGGACACTATGGTCAGAGGTAGGGAGCTTGAGTAAGCAAGTGTAGAGGTGCAGCAGACCTGGGTGATGATGAAACTCAAGGTTGGCCAAGGTGGAATGGAGGAAGCCATTGGAGAAATGGCCATTGACATGAATCCAGAATAACCGATGGGACTGAGGTGGACAGCAAGACTGTGAACCAGGAACCAATGGCCTTGGAGGAAGAGGGGGAATTAGGAAGCGTGTATAGGGTAAGATTTGGCTATAAACAGGGCTAAGCAAGACAGAAATATGACATCTAGGACTTGGAGCACTTGGGTGGCTCAGTCGGTTAAGCATCCGCCTCTTGGTTTCACCTCAGGTCTTGATCTCACGGTTCATGAGTTCGAGCCCTGCATCTGGCTCTCCGCTGTCAGCGCAGAGCCTGCTTCAGATCCTCTGTCTCTGTCTCTGGCCCTCCCCTGCTCTCTCTCTCAAAATAAATAAGTAAACTTAAAAAAAAAAAAAAAAAAGACATCCAGGGCTCATATGTAGCCTTCACTGTCGAGGCCCAGTCTCCTATCTTGTCACTCTGCTGCATATGACACCAATTCCGAAAGCTACCTCATGGGCCGATGCAGTGCTGGGCGCTGGAGTTCTGGCCATCACACTTTTGATCCAGACAGTGGGTGAGAATAGCTAAAGAGAAACATATGCCCTTGCTTTAAGAACACTTGGAAGTTGTATACACGGGTTTCTCTCCCATTGCTCAGAATGCAGTCACACATGCTAAGGGCAGCTGGGAGAGGTCATCTTTATTTTGAGCCAACACCCACCCCCCTGCTAAAATAGTTGAGGGTTCTGTTTCTAGAGGGGGAGCCACATATTGGGGAACAGCTAGCCGTCTCTTGTCTCTTCCAGAATGATGGGGAATCCAGAGGAACACAAAGTAGGGGTGAAGGTGATACAGCAGAATGGCATGAGCCTAAAACAGGGCAAGACGTTCTTCAAAGGGTGTGGAGAACACTCTGGAAGGGGCGCAGGGAGGACCCAAACTCCAACTCCCCGGGAGGCGTATGAAGCGTCAGAATGAAAGCCACCACTTGGAAGGGGTGCGGAGTGGCTTTTGGAATTGCTCATTTCCTGTGGAGAAAACGAGGGGCAGAGAACAAGTTGTCTGTTGGAGTTTGCTAGAAGGTCTGTGCAAGGGGGGTGGGCAGAGGCAGGAGCTGGGTCAAGCGCCAGCAGACACCAGGCTGAGAAGCAGCAGGGACTCGGTCTCTGCAGTGGCCGAGGGTAGGTTTCGCTTGGCCGGGGTGATCCACATGGGAAACCTCTCCGTCTGCGGACACACGAGTTTCTCGACCACAGCCTGCTTTTGTATCAAGTGCTAAGTAAACTTGACGTCTAAGTCTCGGTGTATCGGCCCCCAAATTGTGCATTTGAGATCATCCATGAATTTAAAAGATAGTTAAAAAAAAACAACCCTCTCTCAAATAAACTTAAAAAAATCAACCGAGTTACATTTGAAGATTCAATTGGCTTTATTAGATGATTCCTAAATCGGGCAGCGGCCCATCTAGTGAGTAGAGGGGGGGTCCCCAGGCGCTGTACAGATGGAGGAGGGTGGGGGCAAGAAAGTGAAGAGTGAAAGAAATGGATTGTTCCTTGGCAAGGACACTTTCCCTTACAGGGAAGAACAGAAAGGGAGCCTTCTCACGCAGACAATGGCTTCCTTTGAAGATGGAGGCCCGTGTGGCCTGCTCCCTGGCACCCATCAGAAAATTGCTGACCGGTTCGGACCACATTTTGGGGGGAGGTCAACAATGCAATGAGATTAATATTAAGCTCCCTTTTGGGGACTAGACCTAAGCAATACCATTTGGGGCCTATTGGTTTCTTATATATGTATATCTATCTATATCTATGGTTCTTATAGTTTCCCATCATCAGGGAGGAATAATCAAAGGCCAGAAGTGACCCTTACTAGCCCCCCCCCCCTGCTCAGGGCAGGTCAATTTACAAAGCAATAAGGAAAAGGCCGGAAATGCTTATTTTCTTCATAGCCATAACTTAACATTGTTTCATCAGTCTCCTCTTTTTATTGAAAAAAGGGTTTTTTAATGTTTATTTTTGAGAAGGAGAGACAGCATGAGTGGGGGAGGGGCAGAGAGAGAGAGAGAGAGAGAGACAGAATCCAAAGCAGGCTCCAGCCCATGAACCTTGAGATCATGACCTGAGCTGAAGTCCCATGCTTAACTGAGCCACCCAGGTGCCCCTTCTCTTCTTTTATTTTGAAAGAAAGTACCAATGGGGAAGGGGCAGAGAGACAGAATCCCAAGTAGGCTCCGCATTGTCAGCTCGGAGCCCGACGCGGGGGCTTGAACCCACGAACCGTGAGATCATGACCCAAGTTGAAATCAAGAGTCGGACGCTTAACCTACTGAACCACCCAGGCGCCCCTTGGGGAAGTTTCCTTAATCGAGAAGTCGAACTCTCCAGGGGGCAAACGCATTCCAGCGGCCCAAGTCCTGGGGAAGTGACCTCTGCACACACTTTCGTAAGCAAAGGAGGCAATGGACCGTGGTCAGCCTTACTCTGGGTCCGGCCACCTCCAGCAAGTGACTGCAGGCCACCAGCAGCAGCAAGCACTGCCTCTTGGCTCTGCCCTTACAAGCTGTGTGACCCTAGGCTATTTATTTAACCTTAATTCTTCCTTTGCAAAACCAAAACAAAACCCCCAAAAACAAAGAGGGGGCCCTCTCAAGGTATCTTGCTGAATTCCTATGAGACATAGTTTAGATACATTTAAAATGCCAAACACACGCTTAATTCCTAGCTTAGTTCCTGGCAGGTGCCGTATATGGCTATAATTTTATTTTTATTTATTTTTTTTAAAGGTTTTTTTAATGTTTTTATTTATTTCTAGGAGAGAGAGAGACAGCGTGAGCAGGGGAGGGTCAGAGAGAGGGAGACACAGACTCTGAAACAGGCTCCAGGCTCCGAGCTGGCAGTCAGCACAGAGCCCGATGCGGGGCTCGAACCCACGAACCGTGAGATCATGACCCAAGCGAAAGTCGGATGCTCAACCGACTAAGCCACCCAGGCGCCCCTAATTTTATTTTTAAATATTTATTTTTGAGAGAGGGAAGGGCAGGGAGGGAGGGAGAGGATCTGAACCAGGCTCTGTGCTGGACTAGGGATTCTGATTCCCAAACCGTGAGATCCTGACCTGAGACGAACCCAAGCCGATGGAGCCACCCAAGTGCGCCTGTAGCTAGGATTTTAAATTCCATTCATAACATAAAAGCCCTGGGGGCAGTGACGGTGCTTGGCACTGCGGCTAACCGGCTAACCACCAAACATTAACGGAGTGAACGACTCAGTGACTGGATGCGAGGCTCAATCCTAGGCAAGCAGGTGCCGACCACTTCTGTCAGGAAGGGAGCTGATAAATCTAGAAGCAGATGCGGATGCCAGAGGCCTGCACCCGGGCAGTCCTACCACACAGCCAAAGACACGGTTTTGCAGAAACTTCTGGAAACAACTGCTTACACCACATAGCACATTTTCTTTTAACGTTTTATTTCTTTTTAAAAAAGAGAGTGAGTGGGGAGGGGCAGAGAGAGAGGGAGACAGAATCCGAAGCAGGCTCCAGGCTCTGAGCTGTAGGCACGGAACCTGACGCGGGGCTCAAACTACTCACGGACTGTGAGATCGTGACCTGAGCCGAAGTCGGACGCTGAACCGACTGAGCCCCCCCAGGTGCCCCGGCACTACATTTTGAAAAGAGAAATCCAGAAAGCTGCTTTCTGCTGAGAACACTGAGGCCCTGACTTGGGTGCTCTGGTACACCCCCAGCCCCAAAGCCCCAATTATGGGGAAGGGGCACATAAAACATCCCCCTGAGCCTGGAGGATGGCACGAGACACGACGTGATCATCCCCCCGCCGCCACCCTAACTGTCCTCACGGGCCTCTGCCTCCGAACCACACACTGCTTGCCGGGCCCGCAAAGAGCAAATGACGTCAGAGAAGAACATATCCAACAACGAAGGCGAAAGCGGGCGGAGGAGTAACAGTAGCTGAGGTTTTTTGTGGCATCTTGGTCCCTGTCTGTCCCGCAGGTGACATGCGGTGCTTCTGAAGGAGAGGATGGGGAGAGCAGACCCGCAAGCCCAGAGTGCACGGGGGAGCTACCCCCCACCCCCCACTGGCCTGCTCAGCAGCCTCCATCCAGGGTCCAGTTTCGGGCGTTGACGAAGAGCTGGAGCCAGGGGGAGGCGGTCAGAGTGTCAAAGGGAGGAGGCCGCCACGCCCACTGCCAAGGCCTCACAGCCCGCTCCGGGTGAGGCATCAGGGCCAGGTGGCGGCCGTCCGCAGAGCAGACGCCAGCCACGCCCCCTGGGGACCCGTTGGGGTTCAGGGGATACCGTTCTGTGGGTTTCCCATCGTCGTCTGCCCAGTGCAGTGGGGCCAAGCCCCGGGCCTCAATCTGGGCTTGGAGCTCCGGAGAAGAAAACGCCATGTAACCTGCAGCGGGGGAGGAGGGAAGTCAGAGCGCAGCTGCCCAGTGCTGCCCCCCACAACCCCCACCCACGCCAGACCCTCCCCTGCCTTCCGGAGGCTGACCTTCGCCATGAGCACTCCACACGGGCAGCACAGCGCCCTCCATCCCTCGCAGCATCAGGGCCGGCCCAGGCCCCACCCGCACGCTGGCCCAGCGGGACTCGAAGCGCCCGGACAGGTTGTGGCGCAGCAGGAGGCCGGGCTGGGCCGGCTGGGGCTCTGGGCCTGTCCCCTCGGCCCCCTCGCTGGGGCTGCCACCCACCCAGCCCAGCAGGGCCAGCAACTGACAGCCGTTACACACGCCCAGGCTGAAGGTGTCGGGCCGCTTCCGGAAGCGCGTCAGCTCGGCACGGGCCAGCGGGTGGAAGGTCACAGCCGCTGCCCACCCTAGCAGGGGACATGCAAGTCAGGGAGGGACCAGGAACGGGCGCGAATGGCCACTTTTCTGTTCTAGCATGAACGGTTACAACCACAATTAACCACCCCCCTCCGCCGACTCTGGCACCCAAAACACACACGCACGCAAGCACACAGCTCAGGGCAAATCCAAGGGGTAGAAAAAGGTTTATCCGCTTAAATCAGGTGTTGCCAAGTGCTGGGCTAGAGATGGCCCATAAGTTTCCTGCCTGGACACCAGGGCCTGTGCAACATTTTTTTTTACTGCCTAACATTTAAATATAAGATTCTGTGGGGCGCCTGAGTGGCTCAGTCCTTTAAGCACCCAACTTCAACTCAGGTCACGATCTCATGGTTCATGGGTTCGTGAGCTCAGTGTCAAGCTGTGCTGACAGCTCAGAGCCTGGGGCCTACTTTGAAATAAGATCTCGTATAGGAGTGCTTGGGTGGCTCAGTCAGTTGGGCTTCTGACTCTTGACTTTGGCTCAGGTCATGATGTCGTGGTTTGTGAGTTCAAGCCCCGCGTCAGGCCCTGCTGCACTGACAGCATGGGGGCTGCTTGGGATTTTCTTTCTCTCTCTGCCTCTCTACCACTCATATTCTCTGTCTCTCTCAAATACAAATATTAAAAAAGTATGAAAACTTTGCACAAAAAAATCTGGATTTTTGGTTTCTCTTGAAAAACAAAGACCTGGCCACACTGAACCACAGCTTTCTAACAGCACAATCTGCTGGTGTTGAGTACTGAGTGCCCTCCAGTTGAGTCATGTACCACCCCGTGCCACCCAGCTCTCGCACACCTCACGTAAGTTCGCCACGGCCCTTCCGCTGGCCGCTGGCCCAGAATGAATGCGAGCACCCTCCCCGGCCTGGTGGAGGCGAGAGGCCGATTCTCGGTCAGGAAGGAAGCTAAGGCACCTCTCCCGGAATGGGCGGGGGAGGCCCTGGGCAGAAGCCTGACACCCACCTTTGGCAGAGCCCAGGACATCCGCATAGCTGAAGCCTCCCACAAAGGCCACACCCCGGAACGTGTCCAGCCCGATCGCCCCAGAGCAGAGGTCCTGCATGGTCACATCCCACACCTGCCGGGATGGGGAGGGGAGGTTCAGGACAACCAGCCCGAGGCCCAGCCCCAGCCCCACCATCCACGCCGCTCACCTCAAACCCGGCCAGGTGGAAGGCGTCCACCATCTCGCGGTCTCCGTTACTGCCCTCCTCTCGCAAGATGGCAACCCGAGGAAAGGGACGACCTTGGGGGGTGAAGAAGGAGGGTCTCTGAGCTGGAGGGCTCCTTCCCCACCGCCACCCCCCAGACCCGACTCCAGGGCAGGGGGGCCCGCCCCGCCCCCACCCCAGCCCAGGCCTCGGCCCACGCTCCCTCACCAGGCTCAAGGGGCACGCCAGCGCTGGGGAAGCCTGGGGGCAGGCAGTAGGTGGGCCCCATGCGCTCCCTGAGCCCCTGTTCTTCCTCGGCCACATAGCGCGGCTCTGCCTGCAGCCGGTCCAGCTGGAAACTCGTCTCCTCCCAGAGGGCTCGCAGCTGCCCAACTGGTCCCTCAAGAACCACAGCCCCGTTGACGGACACTTGCACCTATGCGCAGAAGCCAGTCTATCACGGTCAAGAGCAAGATGTCCAACCTGGCCCTCCCCCGTCCCCCAGGCCAGCGCAGGCGAACAGGCTGGGCGCTGCTCGCCCCCTCACCAGGGCGTGGGGCCCAGCGTCGCCCGTGGGGCCCAGCTCCAGGCAGCGGAGGCCGGCGTCCCGGAAGCGGTCCAGCACTCGGGCCAGGTCCGGCTCCCGCACCTCCAGCACCAGGCCTGGCTCCTCGGCGAACAGCGCAGGCAGCACTGGGAGAACAGACGGGGCGTGAGGGGGGATGCAGAGGTGCAAGCAGGGGGAACGGCTAAGGGCAGAGAGAGTGCAGGCAGAGATCGGGGTGGGGGGAGGCCTCAGATGGAGAAGCCACCCAGCTCGATGGTCAGAGAAGATGGCGAAGGACTCAGGGAATGGGGTTGGGGACGCTCCATTTTCCCACAGGACACGAGGTCTACGGGAACCACCCTGCAGGCAGCCCAGGCCCGAGTCTTGATCCCCAGCTCCTCACCATCGACCCCAGGGGCAGGCACGTCCACCTCTATCCCACAATTCCCAGAAAAGGCCATCTCTAGCAGGCAGGTGATGAGACCCCCGTCACTGACATCATGGCCTGAGCAGAGGAGACGCTCTGGAGAAAGGAGGAAAATGTTCAGCCAGCTCTGGGCCCAAACCCCACGGCCCCGTGCCCTCGCACAGCAGGCCACGTGTGAGAGCCGGAGAGAGGACAGTGCATCCCTCTTGTCCCGGCCTTGCTGGCTCGGCTGGGGAAGGCCCGCCACACGTTCGCCACAGGCGCCATCTCCCGCAGGGCCTCACTCACCCTCCAGCAGCCCCTGCGTGACGCGGAAGGCACGCACCAAGTTCTCGGGAACGTCCAGGTCTGGAGGCTGCTCGCCAAGCTGCGAGAAGCACTGGGCCAGAGCTGTCCCCCCCAGCCGGTGCTGCCCGGGGCTCAGGGGCACGTACAGCAGCCGGCCTGGGGAGACAGGGAAGGGGTGAGGGAGGCGAGCGGCTCAGGACTCCCCATTGCACTCACGAGCGCCGAAGTTCCGGCATGCAGACAGACGCACAGACACCCGAATACACGACGCAGTAAGGAGGGGAACCATCCACATGTACCTCTCCCTCCAGGATGCTTGAGGTCCGGGGTCACGGTGGCTGTGATGTCTGGGCAGACGGCATAGGCCGAGATGACCAGCGACCCTGCCGGGCAAAGAGTGATAGAACGAGGTGCCAGTCGTGGCCCGCAGGCCCTGCCCCGCTCTCCCCGGGCCCCCTAGACCATACCAGGGGCCCGGACGGTCTCGGAGCCAACACGGGCGGCCATGCTGAGGGAGTCCTTGCCGCCGTCCACCGCCACACCCAGGGCCGCCATCACCGCCACCATGGCCACGCAGGCATCGGCCAGAGCCGCGCCCTCCCCCGGGAGCTTGGCTGCCCACATCCAGTTCCCGCTGCACTTCACATCCTGGGAGCGGTGGACAGCGGGCGTTAGGGAGCGAGGGCCTGCAGGGACCGGGCCGGGGGCACAGGGGCCGGGAGGTCACGGGCACGAAGGGCAAGAGGGAAAGGCGAGCAGCGGGCGCAGGTGCGTCCCAGAGGCCTGCAGCCCCAGGGCGGAAACCGCAGGGGACTCACCCGGAGGTCGGTGACCAGAGCGAACACCAGGTTGGTGAGGGCCTCGGCCACAGCCAGCCGGGCGGCAACCTTGGGGTCCAGCAGGCTTTTGACCGGCTGCTCTCCTAGAGCCGTGGCAGCCCCTACAAGCTCCTGGTGACTCAATGCCACAACCGCCACGTCGGCCAGAGGGGTCTGCAGGGGCCCGACGCACTGCTGCTGGGCCACAAGGCCGCCCACGGAGCGGTCCACCTGTGGAACCAGGCGGGGTCGGCAAGAAGCCAGGGGACAGGGAGGCCGTGGCGCGGGCGGCACCAGGCCATCAGGGTGGGGGACCCGCCACTTCTCCCCTGGGCCTGTCGCGCACCCCCTCGGCAATCCCCAAGAGTGGGAGGCCGGGGCGGCGAGCAGGGGGAAGGGTACAGGGCCTGAGGGGCAGAGCAGGGGGCGCAGGGAGGACCTTGTTGGTGAGGTAGCGCTTGCTGGCCACAGCGGGCAGCCGCAGGACGCGCTCCAGAGCCAGGCGCACACTCAGCCCCGGGGGCAAGGCCAGGGGCCGCAGCAGGGGGACGCTCCGCTGGAGGAAGAACTCCTACGACACAGAAGGCGGCAGGGGTGTGAGCACCCGGGGGCACGACTGAGGGGGGATCTGACCAGCCCTCCCTCCCGCCCCCACGCACCTTCCGAGGCATCTTGCCCAGCACCCAATCCAGCTCCAGGTCCACAGGGGTGGGGGGCGAGGGGGCATCCCCCTCGCCATTTCTTCCCACGGGGTGGTCCCGGTCATCCACCAGCACGATCTGCAGAGCACGGAACGCCGCCCAGAGGCCGTGAGGCCCGAAAGCCCAGCGGGGGCCGCTTCCGGAAAGCGGCGAAGTGCGCATTCCACCCTCGGCTTGGCGTCCCCTCGAGTGCCTGCCCCTGCTATTTCCCAGTCCGTAGGCCACTGACTCCCACCCTCCTCCTCCCTTCTCCAGCCCATCCCCACGCAGCTCCGCGCCCGCCCACACGGCGGCCTCTGTCGCCCCGGGGCCACTCACCCTCCTGTCCCCGGTGATGGTGCCCACAAAACAGACTGGGCAGCGCTCCCGGGCGCTGACGCGACTGAGGAAGTCTCGGTCCCTGGGCCTCAGCAGAAGCGCATTCGATTCCTGGTACTCGGCCCCCCAGATTTCCAGGGCATTTAGGGTCGGGTCCCCGAGCTGCATCCACGGGGGAGAAGGGAAGGAAGAGGTCGGTGGGTACTCCCCAGTCTCACATCCTACTAGAAGATGGCGGGGGCCGGGAGACAGCCAGGCCTGGGCGGGGGGGGGGCAAGGCCCACCTGGAAATGGCTGGTGTAAATGACGGCTCCAGCTGGGTCACTCAGCTCCTTCAGGACGTTGCCTGGTGACAGAGTGCGTGGGAGAGGCGGTGATGTGGCCGCGGTCGGCACCCGGCAGACGGAGGGCAGTGGCCAGGCTCCAGGGAGCCCGATGCTGTGTGTCCGGCATGGATCGCTGCCGCACCCTCATGGCCAGCCACCCCGGGGCAAAGCTGAGCCCCTCCAGCAGGTACCGGGGGTGGGGCTGGGTGGCCAGCCGCAGGTCCTCGATGCCCCTCTGAGTCGAATCTGGCAAGAGCCCAGGGGGGCCGAGACCCGTCCCAACCCCTTCCCTCACCATTGCCGCCGGCACCCTGGTCATGGAGGCTGCAGATGGGGTTCCCCCTGGCGGCCTCCACACACGCCCGGATCACACGGTTCATCTTTTGCTCCATCTCTGGGTCTCCCCGCTGCACAGCCCCAAAGTCCAGGTCACTGGAATTGTCTCCCTGCACCTGGGGGAGCACATGGGAGAGCTCAGGCGAGGGGGGTCTGGGGGCTCACGTCCCCCTGTGCACAGGACCCCACAATGTCCCTTCACCTGCACAGATGAGGCGGCTCCGCCCCCAACTCCGATCCTGTAGACGGGACCCCCAACCTTTACAACGTCCATGCCTGACGGGAAGGAAGACAGAGTCCGGATATGGGGGAATCCGACGCAAGCATCAGCACGAGTAAGTTAAGGATAAGGGAAGTGCATGGACCGGGAGAGAGATCAGTGTTACAAATTCAAGTATTCTTCGGGTAAATACAGTTGGAGGAATTCCCACTCTGGATGTATTCACATAGGCACAAAGTCACCTACATACAAAATTGAACACTGCAGAATTATCCACATATTGCCAAAGAGAGAAAACACAGTTGACCTTTCTTTGAAGATTTTTAAAAAAAATATTTAGTTTTGGAGAGAGAGAGTCTGACCAGGGAAGGCGCAGAGAGGGAGACACAGACTCCAACGCAGGCTCCAGGCTCTGAGCTGTCACCACAGAGCCTGACGCAGGGCTCGAACCCACAAACCACACAAGATCATGACCTGAGCCGAAGTCGGACGCTTAACCCACTGAGCCTCCCGGTGGCCCCCTGGCCAAATGATTTTTGACAAGAGTCCCAGGACAATCCAAGAAGGTAGGAATAGTCTTTTCAAAGCATGGTGTTAGGATAATGAGATATCCACACGTAAAAGGGAGAAGTTAGACCCCTACCTCACACCATGTACAAAAGTTCACTCACAACGTATCAGAAACTTAAACGTAAGAGCTAAAAGCTATAAAAATATTACAATAAAACACAGCTGTAAATCTTTAGGACTTTGGCTTAGGCAATGATTTCTTCCCACAACATCAAAACCACAGCAGCCAAAGAAGAAACAGGTAAACCAGATTTCACCAAAATTAAAAACATTTGTGCTTCATAAAACACCGTGAGGTAGAAAAACAACCCACAGGGGGCGCCTAGGTGGCTCAGTCGGTTAAAGGTCCGGCTTCAGCTCAGGTCATGATCTCATGGTTTGTGGGTTCGAGCCACACGTCCGGCTCTGTGCTGACAGCTCGCTCAGAGCCTGGAGCCTGTTTCAGATTCTGTGTCTCCCTCTCTCTCTGACCCTCCCCTGCTCATGCTGTCTCTCTCAGAAACAAATAAAACATTAAAAAAAAAAAAAAAAAGACAACCCACGGAACATGATACAGTTGCAAATGACCCAGAATATACAAAACTCTTGAAACTACACACACAAAAAAACACCCCAATTTAAAAAGGGACAAACAGGGGCACCTGGGGGCCTCAGTCGGTTAAGCGTCCGACTTCAGCTCAGGTCATGATCTCACAGTTCATGGGTTTGATCCCCGCATCGGGCTCTGCGCTGAAAGCTCAGAACCTGGAGCCTGTGTCGGATTCTGTCACCTGAGCCACCCTCGTGGCCTCATATAGGTCTATTTTCTTAAACAAGTTCTTTCTTTTTAGCACACGTGAGTGGTGGAGGGGCAGAGAGAGAGACAGAGAGAGGAAATCCCAAGCAGGGTCCACAGCATGGAGCCCGACGCAGGGCTCAATCTCACGAACTGTGAGAACATAACCTGGGCCAAAATCAGAGAGTCAGATGCTTAACCAACTGAGCCACTCAGGCGCCCCAGGTCTATTTATATAGGCGGGAAATACCTCGGATAAGTTACAGGAGTACCTGGTTAACAAGTTACCTCTGGGGAGGGAAATTAGGTGGCTCGAGGTCAGGGAAGGACACCTCTTGCTGTATAACCTTTTTTGCCTTTTAAATACTGGACCGTGTGACTGGCTCACCTATTCAACAAGTGGGAGCTGGCTCTTATCTTGATTGTACCACACGACCTGGCGCAGGACGGGACCTGACAAATGTCTGCCCACCTGAACTGAGCGAGCAGATAACCCTCCCCCACCCCCCCACCCCCCAGGCCACAGCACTGTTTGCCTGGACTTCGCAGGGCAGGTCCCTGTCATGCAGAGGAAACGGGCAACACATAAAGAGGGCGGCCCTGGGCATAAAGCCCTGTCCTGCCTGGAAAACCTGTACTGGGGAGCAGACACGTGAGCCAGGAGATTAAAAACAAACCCCTTAATCACAGGGGAAGGGAAGGAAAAATAGGTTCTAAACAGGGAGGGAGGCAAACCATAAGAGACTCTTAAATACAGAGAACAAACTGAGGGTTGATGGGCGGAGAGGGGGATGGGCGCTGAGGAGGCCACTTGGGATGAGCACTGGGTGTTGTATGTAAGTGACGAACCACTGGGTTCTACTCCTGATGCCAAGGCTACAGTGTAGATTGATTAACTTGAGAATTAAACAAAAACTTGTGTGTATATACACCTGTGTGCATGCATATAAATAAACAGTAAGTAAACAAAACGAACCCCAGAGTAGCCTCTAAACCCCCCTCGTACAGCTACTGGGTGCTGGGACAAGGCCGGCTGCACGTGGAGGAGGGGCAGGCTCTTACCTGGCTCTGGGGGCTCCTTCTGCACATGCTCAGCTTCCATGGAACCGATGCCCCCACTGAACATGATGGGCTTGATCCACTCACGCCGCTGGCCATCTGGGAGCTGGAGGCCCAAGGAGCGGGCGAAGCCTGAAGCGAGGACACCACGGGGAGTGGGGACGGAGGGAAGTCAGTCCCCACCCCCACCCCCACCACTCACTCGGTCATACACCCCACCCCACCTCTGGTACCAGGTATCCGTTACCCCCCACAGCCTTACCTGCCAGCACTGGCTCCCCGAACTTGTTGCCATAATCGGAAGCCCCATTACTGGCCTCGATGGCGACCTCTAGGGGTCGGGCCAAGTTCTCAGGATACTGGGAGTTGGGGTCCTCCCAGGGCTGACTATAACCTGGAAGGAAAGGGGAAGGTTGGCCGGACTGTAAGACAGCAGACAGACAGCCAACCGTACAGGCAGAATGTTCCACTTCAGGAAGTTCTATTTCAAGGAGGCTTAGAGCCTGTGAGAAAGCACCGATCTTGCGCCCCACCTCCCACATCGGCCTTTCTTCTGAGTCTTGGGATCAGAGTTCTCAGGGCTCTCTAAGGAATTAGATTTCGGGGGCAGGTGGCGATCATAAGACTGACCCAATATCATGTTTCCTTGCTGGGCAGATGCTAGTTTATAAAGAAAATTGCAAGAGGTGCCTGGGTGGCTCAGTTGGGTAAGCAGCCGACTCTTGGTTTCAGCTCAATCAGGATTCCGAGAGCCCCGAGTTGGGCTCTGTGCTGACTGCGCGGGGCCTGCTTAAGAGTCTCTCTCTTTCTCTCTCTCTCTCTGTCTCTGTCTCTCCCCTGCTCATGCTTGATCGCTCTCTCAATAAATAAACTTAAAAAAAAAAAAAAAAGAAAGAAAGAATGTTGGAGTTCTGCAAAGCCTATCTGGGCGCCTGGGTCTCCCTTGGCCTGTAGTCCTCACGGCCACTCTTGGTGCAAAGCCAGCTACACTGCAGCCCTGTCTCCCAGGAAAAGGCACCTGGGATGGCCTTCAGAGATAGAGGTGCTCCTGCCGGGACAGGGAAGCGAAGGTAGCGAGCAAAGAGGCAGGACCTGGGATGTGCAGGTTTCCAAAGCAGTAGCCGGCGGTGCCAGCCACCACGTGGGCCCCCCGGCCCGTGCACTGGACATCTCGGATCCGGCCCCCTGTGCCTGTGGTTGCCCCGCTGAAGGGGGCCACTCCTGTGAAGAGACGGGGGAGAGGTGTGGGTACCAGAGATACACCCCGCCCCGCCCACCCCATTAAAACTCAGGACCACCAGCCTATCTGTTAGGCTACCCTCCGATCTCACCCACCTGTCCCCAGAACCCAGCTCACCTGTGGGGAAGTTATGGGTCTCCGCCGTGAAGACAACATGCCTCAGTGTTCGCTGTTGCCGGAAGCAGCTCGGTCGCGTGGGGTCCTCGGGCCGCAGGAATCGGACTTCCTTCCCCTGGATTGCGCTGTGGACACACCGGTTCTGGACCTTGCTTCCTTCCTGGGGTTTGCGCTTACCCCCGGAAGGCCTGGGGCCTCCCCTCTCCCGGAGCCGAAGCCACCCCAGCCTGGGACCCAGCCCACCTGCTGTTGTCACAGAACTTGAGGATGTTGTTGGGGTTCGAGGACGCCTGGGTGCTCATGATGGCCTCAAACAGGGAGTGGGCCACCGCCTGCCCATCCACGTGGAGCTGGCCCTTGAAGAACCAGTGTCGGCTGTGCTCGCTGCAAGGGTGACAGGGGTGGGGGGCAGAAACACGGGTCACTCGGCACACCGCACACCACGCCGGCTCTTCTCACCAGCGTCACGCTTGTTACTGTGCGGCCAGCTGTCACTTAGATAACAGGTCAAAACAGATTTCAAAAAGCTACAATCCTCAAACATTCTTCCGCCGCGGGCTGTTCAGACCCCTACTGAACAGGTGGTCAAGATCTGAACGTAGACGACTGCACGGATGTGGAGCCCGGGCCCCCACACAGACTCAGGGACTCCCCCGCGCCCTCCCCTTCCAACCTCCCCGGGCTCAGACATCAGAATGGCCCTCATTCCTTCCCACCTATTGGACTGAGCCAAGTCGAAGGCCTCCACGGTGCTGGGATTCCGCTTTAGCTCCTGGAAACGTCTGGTATAGAAATCCAGGTCCCAGGAGTCTAGGGCCAGGCCTAGAAGGCAACCCCGAGAAGAGCGGACAGTGGGGCGCAGGTCCCCACTGTCACAGGCGCCGGCATCCCGACCGGCCTCACCTGGGCCTTCCTCCCGGGCACCCCTGCTCACCTAGCTCCTGGTTGGCTCTCTCCAAGGCGCGCCGGCCCTCCGCCAGGATGTCAATCTGGCCGCTGGGCAGTGCTGAAACGCTCGGAAGCGAGAAGCTCTGGATGGGCCGGGGGAGGTGCTGCTCCGTCATCCGGTCATGCAGCGTGGCCAGGGCCAGGGCCTTCATCTCGGCTGAAGGGGGCTCGGCAAACTAGGGGTGGAGACGCACGCACAGGACAGGGGCTGGAGAGCTGAAGAGTGGCGTGCCCCGCTCCTCGGAGTCACGCAGGGTCAGCCCACTGCTCATCTCCGTGGTGCCCGTGTTCTGATTAGAACGACATGCCCCTTCCAGGCATGAGTTCACGTAAGGTGCGCACAGGCTGGACTTCTGTCCCGTTCAGCCCTCCGCCAGGTAGCCTCAAGTCGTGAGCAACTTGCAGACGGGACAGGGCCAAGGCCAAGAGCCCCTCCCCATTTCTCCCACTATCTCCGTAAAGTTCAGGGCCTCATCTCTGTATCTGCGGCCCACGGCCTCACCGAGAGCAGGTAGCGGCGGGTAGTCTCCACGCGGTCCACAGCCCCCAGCCCCGCAGCCCCACACACGGACACGATGTTGGTAGAGGCCGGGGTGGAGAAGTTCAGCCTGAGGAGGGGGCCGGATGGTTAGGACGCCGAAGCCCCAGATCAGCAGCCGGATCCTGCCCGCCCCGCTGTGCCGCAACCTCTCGCCTCCCCCCCCTCCCCACTGGCCTCCAGCCTCACACCTGGGCACCCCGAAACCGGCATCTGAAGGTCACTCGAATCAAACCACACCTGTCCTTCTGGCACAAAATGCTTTGATTTCTACTTCTCACAATGCAATCTGTCTTGCTTCCAGAACACGTCTGGTAGCTGGCTCAGGCTTCGGAAACATCTTCCCAGACGGGGAAGGCGTGTACGTGGCTTTTGGGGCAGGATGTAGGACGGAGCGAAGGAAGAACAGATCCGCCAAGGATCACGAGTGGAGGGAGGAGAGGAATGGAAGCAGAGGGGGCGGCGGGCAGCGTGTCTGCCTGAGCACACGGAAGGGACTGCCCTGGGCGGGGACACTTGCCTGGGCCCCACCTCCAGCAGCAGGTCGCTGGAGTCAGAACGGAGCCAGGATTCCTGGGCAACGTCACCCGGTGACATGGGACAGCCAAAAAGCCACATGAGCTTCTTTCTCTCCTCGGCGCTTGGGAGGGACTCCGCTGCAGGGAGAGACCGTGGGCAAGGACACCTTGAGACACAGCCCTTGGCCAGGTGGACCCCACCCCCCATCTCCACCCCAAGAATCCCGTACTTGGCCCAACCTGTCCAGTTCACATTGTAGCACAGCTCGGTCTTGATGGCCTGCAGCTCCGGCAATTTCCCTCGAAGCTTCCTCTGGGTGTGTCCAGAGGCGGCCGTCTCATGGCCAGAGGGACGGACATAGAAGTGAAGGACCGAGGGCATCTCTGCAGGTGTCCCTCGCTGGAGCGAGGAGCCAGGTTCCTAAAAAGTAACGGTGACTATAACTTGTCAAACTGAGTTGACATTCCCAAGACAGACAAGGCTTTGGAGGAATTAGGGGTGGGGTGGGGTGGGGAAAAGGGGCATTTTCAGAGGTATCCTGAAAAACGAAAGCTTGGCGGCGGAGGTGGGGGGGGTGTCTTAATTAATCCTGCAAAACGTAGGAACAGGTACATCCACGAATCTTGAGCACCTGCACTTTGCGGGGCCCCACGTGAGGTCTTAGGAACGCAGCTGTGAATAACATAAAAACCATTTCCACCCTCATAGAGATTATATTATTACTGAGGGACACAGGCAAGGACTCCAACGTTTCCAGTCCACTGTGGTTAAGACCAAGAGGCTGTGGGCACCAAACTAGCACTTTAGCAATTAGGAAAGACTTTCGGGGAAAAATAGCATCTAAGTGTAAATCTATATAGGATGAGCCGGACTGGGCCGTGCTGGGAAAGTCAGATGACAAACACCATTCTTCTGATTCTCCTCTGCCTTCTGAATGCTGCTTCTCAGGCACGTGCTGGGGACCTGTCCTTCATTCTCGTCCCTCTACATGCTCTTCCTAATTGACTTCATGCAGATTCATGGCTTTAAATATCATCTAGTAGACGGAGCCACTGAAAATGCCAGCATCCAACTTTTTTTTTTTTTTTACCAAAAATGGCAATTTCATATTATTCGAGTTGCTATCTGCCAACAGAGTCTCTAACTTAATTCAATCTTCAACTCTCCCTGCAACTCCAAACCAGCACATTAAAATGCTTACGTGAGGGGGCGCCTGGGTGGCTCAGTCAGTTAAGTGCCCGACTTCGGCTCAGGTCATGATCTCACAGTTTGTGGGTTCGAGCCCTGCGTCAGGCTCTGTGTTGACAGCTACCTCAGAGCTTGGAGCTTGCTTCAGATTCTGTGTCTCCCTCTCTCTCTAACCCTCCCCTGCT
Organism: Hyaena hyaena; assembly: GCF_003009895.1. Taxonomy (NCBI): domain Eukaryota; kingdom Metazoa; phylum Chordata; class Mammalia; order Carnivora; family Hyaenidae; genus Hyaena; species Hyaena hyaena. Next base: position 3,446,127 of record NW_024080689.1, read on the forward strand.
CATGCTGTCTCTCTCTCAAAAATAAATAAAACATAAAAAAAAAAAATGCTTACGTGACTGGGGCACCCAGCTGGCTAAGTCAGTAGAGTGTGTGCAACTCCTGATCTCAAGGTTTGTGAGTTCGAGTCCCACAACGGGTGGAGAGATTATGTCAAAATAAAACCTTTAAAATAATAAGATAAAATGCTTACGTGACATCTCCACGTAGACGTCCCATAAACACAGACGACTGTCTGTTTTGGCCAAAATAGAAATTTTGATTCCTCGCTCCTCCAGACCTGCTATTCTCCCAGTCTTCCCCATCTGGTCAGCACTATCAAATCGGTGGCTCAAACCCAAAATACAGTCAACAGTTAATTCTTCTTTCTCTGAGCCCTTTCTGTACACCCAATCCATCAGCAAAGCCATTTCCAAACACATCCCTGGATCTGTCGACATCCTTCCGTGCCTGCTACCATCGGCCACTACCATCACTCACTCGGGACCTCCTGAGAAGCACCCCAATCCCACTCCTGCCCCAGCCACCAACCACTTGGCATCTTTCAACATAAATGAGATCCTGGCTTCTCATCACACACGGCAAAACCTTCCATCTCAGTACCTGGCTTTCCCAGTCGGGCCACTGTCTGGTACTCCAACCCTATCTCATGTCACACTCTTTTTCACCCACAGGGCGCCATCACACTGGCTTCTTTTCTACTCCTTTAACTTGCCAATCTGAGTTCTGGAAGGTATTTTTCTCACCCGGATATTTGCACGGCTAGCGCTTTCGTGTTATTTAAATTCCTGGTGAAATCACCTTCTTGGAAGGGACTTCCTGGATCCACCCTTCTGAACTAGCCACTATCAGACAGCCTATTTTATTTAATTTTTTAAAGTTTATCTTATTTGAGAGAGAGAGAGAGAGAGAGAGGGGCAGAGAGAGAGAATCCGAAGCAGGCTCTGTGCTGTCAGGACGGAGCTGTATGTGGGGCTCAAACCCACGGCCCTTGAGATCATGACCTGAGCTGAAATCAAGACTTGGGCACTTAACCGACTGAGCCACCTAGGTGCCCCTAATTAACTTAATTTTTAATATTTACATATAACTTAATTATAATTAATGTAAACTTAATTATAAACTTTAAAATTATATATACAACTAATTTAAGTGATTAATTTTTTATTCAGTGGTTATCAGTACCTGACATTTTATTTTTTAAGATCTACCTTCCCCCACAAGCACAAAATCTCCATGTGGGCATGGACTGTAGCTGTTTTATCTCCAGTGGATGACCAAGGCTTAGAATAGGTGGGGCATAAAAAGGGGGAGAAAAAAATCTAAAAGAGAACAAGAAAAAAAATGTATTGTCGACCAAGTGAACTCTGGATTCCCATCCTCACCAGCCCTTCCCGCCCTTTCGGGCCAGGCCTCATTTCAGTGAAGGATGACGCTCCTGCCCGATCAGTCTCGATCCCCGCCTTTCTCGGGGCTCCCCACCCCGTTCTGGTCACCCTCTGCTGAAGCTGGGCCCCTCACAGCTGTCCTTTATACCGGACTCCCTACAGGAATGATCACACGGAAGCCACCTGACTTCTATCGCTCCGTAGACAGAATCCCGCAGAGCCCAGGGCCAGGCTTGTCCACAGCACGGCTGCACCCCCAACGGCTAGGACATAATCCAGGAGGTCCCAGACTGTGCAGGCCGAACGCACTGGGCACGAGGGGCTGCGTGCACCACGGGGTCTCCCCCGCCGCGCGTCTGGGGAAGGCGCGCGAGGTCGCACGAACGGGCCGCAGCCGGACGCAACTGGGCCGGGCCGGCTGGGGACAAGGACGCGGCCCGAGTCCGACCCGGAGTGGGTGGCGAAAGGGTGCGACAAGCCAGGGCTCAGGGCTGGCGCGGGGCAGCCATACGCACGTGGAATCGCCGGTCGCGGGTGCGGCGTTGGATCGCGGCTCCTGCAGCGCGCCCCGGAAGAGGCGGGGCCCACTTCCGGCTGCCGTGGGCGGGGCCGCCGCGCCCTCCCTCCGGTTCCGACGCTGAGCGCCCGGGTGGTCCAGCTCTGAAATCGCCCCGGAGCTCTCGCTTCTTCTCTTTCTCCGAAACTTTTGGAAATAACGGTAGGTCCCATGGCCTGCCGTCCCCGGCGCCCGTGTCCACTGTGACAGAGACGGGAACTTTGAATGCACGAGACGGAAGGAGAAGCATCGTCCTGGTCCCGGACTCAGTTTCCCGCTCCCTGCTACTTCTTTCCCTTTTATCTTTAAGAAACGAACAGGTTGATTAAATTCTCTTCTTTTTTTTTTAATTTTTTTTTAATGTTTTATTTATTTCTAGGAGAGAGAGAGACAGTGTGAGCAGGGGAGGGTCAGAGAGAGAGGGAGTCACAGACTGAAACAGGCTCCAGGCTCCGAGCTGGCAGTCAGCACAGAGCCTGACGCGGGGCCCGAACCCACGAACCGCGAGATCATGACCTAAGCGAAAGTCGGACGCTTAACCGACTAAGCCACCCAGGCGCCCCAGGTTGATTAAATTCTTAGCAGAGTGGGAAGGCCTACACTTTTAACTCGCACTTTCTCGCCAGTGACAGTAACAAGGACAATGATAGGAAGACGTTTGCTGAGCGCCCGTTAAGGCACCGGACACGATCTCGTTGGATCTTCACGAAAACCCTTGGTTCACAGATGTGGGAGCTGAGGTTCATCGCAATGACTTGTCACCTGGTTTTGTAACTTAGCACCTTCTACCTGTGCACACATTTTTTGTGCATTTTTTTTTTTAAAAAACCTCGGAACATAAATACATGGTTTGTATCAGTGAGGATCCTAGCGGAATATGAGTGGTACACTCAAAAATGTCTAATCAACAGGAATTCGATAGAATGTACTTACAGAGATACCGGCAGGATTAAGGGAAGGAACAGGGTACAGTGGGGGGGGGGGGGGGGGCAAAGCCTGGCAACGGCAGAAAGTGCTTATCACCTGTAGGCTTGAAGAGACAAAGGATGGAAGGGCGCTATCAGCTGAGAGGTGCTCCGAGGGCACAATTACAGTGTTGAAGGAGAAAGGGAATAAACATTGGGTTCTCTCTCCTGTCAAGCCTCCATGCAAATTGTTTCTGCCTCTCATTAGCCAAAAATCTTGCCTGAAGCCTGAGGGCAAGGAAGCTGGAGAGCCGTCCCAGGGCAAACACGGCATCTGCTCCAATGGTCTTTTTAATGAGTCAAGTAACAGGTAACAGATGTAGAAAGTCTTGTTCCTCATGTCTCATTTATATCTGTCTGCTGTACGGGGGCCAAGAAGATAAGGCAAGTGAGGTTCCGGGAGTGCAAAACTTATGGAGGTACTTGGGGCGCCTGGGGGGCTCAGACGGTTAAGCGTTCAACTTCGGCTCAGGTCATGATCTCATGGTTTGTGGGTTCGGGCAGCATCAGGCTCTGTGCTGACAGCTCAGAGCCTGGAGCCTGCTTCAGATTCTGTGTCTCCCTCTCTGACCCTTCCCTGATCACGCTGTCTCTCTCTCTCTCAGAAATAAAAACATTAAAAATTTTTTAAAAAAATTAATGGAGGTACTTGAAAGGTTCACTCACCCTAATTCCAGCCATGCCCCAGATATAATAGTTGCTACCTGTAAAGTTTCAGGCTATTGAAATGAGTTCCCAGGGCTCACTTCTGACAGAGGCCACGTGTTCATCTTTGACATCTGAGCACCTCTTGGTTTCTTTCCCTTCAGGCTCCATCCAGTACGTACCTTCTGGAACCTTCCAGGAGCCTTAGTATGCTCAGCTGTCTGTCTGGTCCTATTTATTTCACATTTTCTTGTTTGTTTGTTTGTTTAAGTAGGCTCCATGCCCAACGTGGGGTTTGAACCGACAACCCTGAGATGAAGAGTCCCCTCTCTACCAGCTGAACCAGCCAGGCACCTCTCCCTGACATTTGAGTAGTCCTGGTGTATTGTAAGTTTTCAGCTTTCACCTCCACATAGTGACTTCCAGATTTATCCTTTGGGCTCTAATCCCTCTCCTGACTTTGGTTTTCATATATCCAGCTGCCCCTTGGACAAGAACAGAATGTTCAAAGTCACCAGGTCTGGAGGACAGCACCGCAACTCCTTCCTTGTGTGACAGACCAAGTGCTCCTCTCCATGCTTCCCTAACATCTTTCCCTCTCCCACCCGTTTCCTTAAAGATGCTTATTAAATCAAGCGTGATCTATTTCAGTGTCCTGGTATTCTCTTGTGCCTTTCTCATCTGGTTAATCTGCCACCAGATTAACCTGACATTCAAACCACACCAACAAAGGGAGGGTGGTGAGGGGGTAGATTCAGTACAACTCTCTCTGATCACTGTAGCTTAAACTCAACACTCCCTCCTATGAACTATGGAAAGTAAGTCCCAGGATGTAGGGCACATCTTCATGGATTTGGTAAGTACAGGGAGGCTTCCAGAGTCCAGAAAATATTGAAAGCAAAAGGAACAATTAGGTTTGGGACTTCAGGCTTTGACAGATGTTCTAACAAGGGTGTTTTTTTTTTGGGGGGGGGGAATTTGTTGTTTTGGTGGGAAGGCAAGAAACATATCTGATGTAATCATGGGGAATGACTGCAAAGATTCACTTTAAAATTTTTTTTTAATTTTTTTAAAAATTTATTTCTGAGAGAGAGAGACAGCATAAGCAGGGGAGGGTCAGAGAGAGAGGGAGACACAGAATCTGAAACAGGCTGCAGTCTCTGAGCTACCTGTCAGCACAGAGCCGGACGTGTGGCTCGAACCCACAAACCATGAGATCATGACCTGAGCTGAAGTTGGATGCTTAACCGACTGAGCCACCCAAGTGCCCCAAGGTTCACTTTATACAGAACTTGGCACCCCATAGCTAGTTTATTCAATAAGAAATAGAGAGCTTGCGTTGAATGTGCAGTTGAATTAAGGGATTCCATAATTTGTAGAATTAAAGTCTTTGTTCTCCTGTTAAATGAGGACTAGAGCATTTTTATTGTCTACAATGTTTTTTCTTCTATGTTTGTGTTTTTTTAATTTTTTTTTTTTTTTATTTCTAGGAGAGAGAGAGAGAGAGAGACAGCATGAGCAGGGGAGGGTCAGAGAGAGAGGGAGTCACAGATTGAAACAGGCTCCAGGCTCTGAGCCGGCAGTCAGCACAGAGCCCGACGCGGGGCTCGAACTCACGAACCGCAAGATCATGACCTAAGCAAAAGTCGGACACCCAACCGACTAAGCCAACCAGGCGCCCCCTATGTTTGTTTATTTTTGAGAGGGAGAGAGGCAGAGCACAAACAGGGAAGGGGCAGAGAGAGAGAGAGAGAGATACAGAATCCAAAACAGGATACAGGCTCTGAGCTGTCAGCACAGAGTCTGACATGGGGCTTGAACTCTGAGCTAAGAGATCATGACCTGAGCAGAAGTCGGATGCCTAACTGACTGAGCCACCCAGGAGCCCCTACAATGTTTTTACTCACAATATCATACTATCTTGTTCCAGAAACAGTTGGAAGCTGCTGCGAGTTTACAACATTAAATGCCCCTCTTTCACTTTCTCTTATTTTGTTTTCTTAAAAAAGTTTGAATTTTTAGTTGAAGTACAGTTAGCATGAGATACTATTATTAGTTTTAAGCAAACAACATAGTGATTCCACAATTCTATACATTATGAAATGCTCGCCACAAGTCAGCACAAAGCTATTACCATATTACTGACTATATTCCCTATGCTGTGACTCATCCCTGTGACTTATAACTGGAAGTTTGTACCCTTTGATCCCCTTTTTACCTTTTTCAAATATTCCCCAAACCTCCTCACTTTACCTTCGTAATCTCGTGTCTTCTCCTGCCACATTGGCTTCCTTGCTTTTCTTCTCACCACAGAGTTCTGCTTGTTCCCCCCAACTCTTTTTCTTTAACCCCCATCATCTGAATCCTTCATCTCTTCCAATTCTTCACCATAAAGTCACCTTTTCAGTTAAGTCCTTCTACATATAAAAAGGACCCACTACCTCCTGCATTCCCTATGTTCTCTTTCAAGAGCACCCATTTCTAATGGTCTACAGGATTCTTATCTTTGTTCACTGCTGTATCCCCAGAGCCTGGATCTGTGCCTGGTGCATAGGTGTTCACTCACTGCCTACTAAGCCATGGAATGATTGGTTGCTTGAGTGAAGTAGAAAGAGGAAGAGGCTTTCATTAGTTGAGCCACAAATATTTACCCAGTTCATATACATATATATTTTAAAGTAAGATGGTTTAAAGTTTTATTTACTTAAGTAATCTCTACCCCAGGAGTGCCTGGATGGCTCTGTCCGTTAAGCATCTGACTCTTGGTTTCAGCACAGGTTATGATCTCACAGTTAGTGAGTTTGAGCCCCGCATTGGGCTCTGTGCTGACAGCATGGAGCCTGCTTGGGGTTCCCTCTCTCTCTGAAAAAATTAAAAAGTAATCTCTACCCCCACTGTGGGGCTCGAATTCAGGACCCAGAGATCAAGAATCACATGCTGGGGTGCCTGGGACTCTGGATTGCGGCACAGGTCACCATCTTTGGGTTCATGAGTTCGAACCCCACATCAGGCTCTGTGCTGACTGCTCAGAGCCTGCTGTGACTCTCTCCCCCTCCCCTGCTCTCTCTGTCTCAAAAATAAATTAACTTTTTAAAAGTCTCTGCCTCTCCGACTGAGCCAGACAGACGCCCCCCAGCTCTTATTTAGCAACCAGCACTATTCAAGGCACCAGGATACACAGAGAAACAGAATAAATGGGATAAAGCTTCTAGGTACGGTATAGCGGGGAAACAATTACAGCATAGGTACAGTCTAGTTGGGGAAACAATTACAGCAGAGAGTCAAGGCCATCGCACAAGAATGAATGATGTGCTCAGACTGCACTAAGAAGGAGACAGCTCTCTCTGGTTGGCAAGATCAGGGAGAGATGGAAAGACGCTTAGGAAGTGACCAACCAGGCGGGCGGCGTCCGAGCACCTGCGCCGAAACCCGTTCCGGGGATGCCAGACAGGAAGTCACGGGCGAGCGGAGCTTGGGGGCCCCCGAGCCGCTGCGGCTGCGCAGAGACCCCGGGAGCCGGAGCCGGAGCCGCGGCCGCGCCCACCGATGACGTCACGGAGCGCCCTGCCCGTGAGCCCTCGCGCGGCAGCCGTTCGCTGGCCGTCCCTGGGCGTAGCCTCGGGCGCATCATGGAGGCTGCCGCGGCTCCGGCTGCCGACTCCGTGAGTGCCGTTCTCCGCCCCTCGTCCCTTTTTCCTCGTGTGCCCGGGTCCTCCTCCTTCCCCTGCGCCCTCCACCTCGTTTCTTTGCCTCCCCGCCTTCGCCGGCCGCGCCCGGGCGGGGGGGCCCTACCGTCGCCCGTTCTGCGAATGTATTTGTTCGTTCCCGAGGCGCCAGCGGGGAGCCTTGGACACGCCTCCGCCCACCCTCCGGGCTTCCAGCAGGTGGCGAAGCCGGGGGGCGGACTCGGGCGCTCGGTGGGGCTGAGGGTTCCTGGGGGAAAGCCCATGACGCAGCTGCAGTGCGAAGGGATAACGGCGATCGAGAAAAACGCCTGAGACCCGAGGCGCACGTAGGGGTTAGCCAGGCAGAAAAGCGCCGAAAGGGGGTTCACGGCGGAGGCAGAGACATGTTCAAAGGCAAGGGATCGAACAGGTATCTCTGAGAAACTCAGGTTCCTGTGGGCGGTGATGGAGGGGTGAGAGCTGACCGTCTTAGAAGTCTTGGCTGAGGAGCGACCCTACACTGGAGGGTAATCGGGAGTCAGTGAAGGGTTTTAAGCAGAAGAGCGATTGGATGGGATTCGGGTTTTCCCTTTCCTGAGGTAGCAGTGCGCGGAGTACCAGTTAGAAGGCTATGGTTGAAAAGCGGTGAGAGAGGATGGTGACCCCGACCATGGCAGCAATGTTGAGGTTCCAGACGGTAAAATAAATAAATAAATAAATAAGGAGGTAGAGTCAGTCTGAAAGATTTGGGTGTTGTGTAGGGAAAGGAAGGCATTAAAGGGGGTACTTGGAGTTTCAGGGTGGAATTATTTGGTTGAGGGTGCTACTTGCCTATTAGTGGACTTCGGAAGAGGAGTGGTTTTTTTTTTTTTTAACTTTTAAATTTATTTTTAACAGTGCTGGGATGTGTGGTGCCCGTAGCTTAGGGAGGTGTAGGTTAGGAAGGTGGAGAATCGGGTAGGCAGATGGATATCACTAGAGCTCAAGATAGATCCCGGCTAAATTCGCATCTATGGATGGCTAGTCAAGACTTCCACCGGCTGAGGTCATTGAGGGGAAGGTGTATAGTGTTCTCAAACTTCAGGCTTTATCAGTACTGATCTGGGGAAGCTTATTTTATTTTCTTTATTTTTTATTGTTTAAAAAATTTTTAATGTTTTATTTCTGAGAGAGAGAGAGAGAGAGCGTGAGCAGGTCAGAGAGAGAGGGAGACACGGAATCCGAAGCAAGCTCCAGGCTCTGAGCTGTCAGCACAGAGCCCGACGCGGGGCCCGAACCCACCAACTGTGAGATCATGACCTGAGCCAAAGTCGGACCCTTAACTGACTGAGCCACTCAGGTGCCCCTGGGGAAGCTTATTTTACGATAAAGATTCCTGCATCCCCTGCTCCTGCCAAGATTCTGATTAAACAGATGAGATCCATGAATTCACATTTTTAATAAAAGTTAGGTGATTATGGGACGCCTGGGTAGCTCAGTCTGTTAAAGCATCCAACGTCGGCTCACGTCATGATCTGGCTGTTTGTGACTTCGAGCCCTGTGTCCGGCTCTGTGCTCATAGCTCAGAGCCTGGAGCCTGCTTCGGATTCTGTGTCTCCCTCTCTCTCTGCCCCTCCCGTGCTTGTGCTCTCTCTCAAAGATAAATAAAGATTTAAAAAGTTCTTTTAATTTTGCGTCTTTTTTATATATTTTTTGTAATTAAGTATATTTAAATTTAAATGCACATAGGGGCACCTGGGTGGCGCAGTTAGGCATCCGACTTCAGCTCAGGTCATGATCTTGCAGTTCGAGCCCTGCGTTGGGCTCTGTGCTAACAGCCAGCTCAGAACCTGGAGCCTGTTTCAGATTCTGTGTCTCCCTCTGTCTCTGACCTTCGTCTGCTCATGATGTCTTTCTCTCTCAAAAATAAATAGAACGTCAAAAAAAAAAAGTAGGTTCAGGGTACTGCGGTAGCCCCAGGAAGGGAGCAGAATTCTACCTGGGATGGTGCCGAGGCCGGTGGGGGGTGGGGGGTCATAGAGCAGTGCATACCATTTGCACACTGTCAGGATTGGTATGGGTTTGTTAGAGAGGCGAGGTCACCTGCGTGGCTCCAGTGCTCACATTGGGCACAGTACTCACAAGAGAAAGAGGTCAGGCCTGAAGTGTGGCTGGATGATGTCACACCTAAGGTTTCCTCTAATGTCTCAACTCTGTGGCTTGTCATCTCTATTTACGTGTCCTCCTAATTTCTCTTTTCATTCCTCTATTCCCCAAATTTCGTTGGTGCGCAGGTTGATTAGGAAGACGTTTTAACTAGATTCACTTTCCTCAGGAGCAAGCCTGGCTTGAGGCCGCCCGGACCTTCGTGCAAGAGACTGTGTGTCCAGCTGGCACGGAGCCCGATGCCCAGTTGACTCAGTTGGTGATTGACTGTGTGAAGACCATCTGGGGGTCCCAGGGAAAGAACCAGGGTTTTCCCCTGCCCCTCAGCTACAGGTAAGGGGAGGCGGGCTCCAGGAGGAACATAAACTGGGACTGAAAAAGAACTCCCTAGGTGGAGAGGCTGATATTCTTTCATTTGTGTATTAGGAAACTAAGATGCAGAGAATTAAGATGTCAGCGAGTGCAGATAGTTGGGTTTAAGACTGGAGTTCAAAGTCTTCTGAAGGTGTATCGTGTTTGTTTTTTACAACACTTCTGTTTCTTAAACTGTTGAAAGCAGTGTGAATAAAGCGCCATGAGGAAAGGGTTCCGTGGCTAAGTGAGTTTAAGAGACCTTGAATATGATGTGACAACCCTCTCTAAGAGAGTCACATGGCTTATTAACATATTAAAGGCTCTGAAAATACTGTTAAAAGAAACCCAATTACTCTCTTACAGAAGGAACTGATATCTCAAATATGGAGTGTATTATTTCTGAATTTATATATGCATATATATTTTTTTACATCTGTTTTAGAGAGAGAGTCAGCTCATGTGCAGGGTAGGGGCAGAGAGGGAGACAGAGGATCTGAAGCTGGCTCCCAGCTGTCAGCACAGAGCCCAGTGTGGGGCTTGAACCTATGAACTGTGAGATCATGACCTGAGCTGAAGTCAGACGCTCAATCAGCTGAGCCACCCAGGCGCCCCTCTTTATATTTTCATTGCACGTGCATCTGTCGCTAAGCAATATGCTGTAAGGTTTGCATATTTTTGCCTTTATGTAAATGGCACCATACCTTATGTATCCTCTGCAGTTTGCTTTCTTTTTTTTTTTTTTTGATTTTTTTTTTTAATGCTTTATTTATTTCTGAGAGAGAGAGAGACAGCGTGAGCAGGGGAGGGTCAGAGAGAGAGGGAGACACAGAATCCGAAGCAGGCTCCAGGCTCTGAGCCGTCAGCACAGAGCCTAACATGGGGCTCAAACCTGTGAACCGAGAGGTCACGTCCTGAGCCGAAGTCATATGGAATTCACCACCCAAGTGCCCCTTGTTTTTAATTTGAGAGAGAGAGAGTGAGAGAGCGTTCGTGTGCCAGGTGGTGAGAGGAGTAGAGGGAGGGAGAGAGAATCCTAAGCACACTCCACACTCCGCGTGGAACCTGACTCAGGGCTCGATCCCACAACCCCAGGATCATGACCTGAGCTGAAATAAAAAATCCAAAGCCCAACTGACTGAGCCACCCAGGCATTCCAGCCCTTGGGGCTTTTGCCCTTGAATCAAACTCCTCTCTTAGTCGGTATTTTCCACTGACCTTTCCTTGGGATCTTGGGGGATTTGTCGGGGTTAAGGATAATTTCCTAGGCTTGGATATGGCTTTGCAAGACGTCTGCTCCCTTCCGTCTGCAGCTTTGTGTCCGTACAGGACCTCAAGACCCACCAAAACCTCCCATGCTGCAGCCACCTGTCCTGGAGCAGTAGTACCTACCAGGCTTGGGCCCAAGAGGCTGGACCAAGTGGGAGTCCCCTACCCCGGGAGCGGCTGTTGCTCTTAGGGACACTGACAGACCTATCAGGGGACTTGGAGCAAGAGTGCAGGAAAGGAGACCTCTATGTGAAAGATAACACTGGTGTCCTGGTCTGTGAGGTGAGTACGAAGGTGAAGGTCAGTTGCTTCAGATCCTAACAAGAACGGTGTCTAGGGAGCGAGGCAATGATGTCTCTAAGGGAAGAAAGGTGGAGAAGGTGGATGGGACACTGGGGTCCTGGCTAACCCGCGCTTTTGGTCTTTTCTAGCTCATAGATCTGGACCTGTCTTGGCTGGGCCACCTCTGTCTGTTCCCCAGTTGGAGCTACCTCCCCCCTCCCAGGTGGTCTTCAGGGGAAGGACACTTAGAGCTCTTGAGTGCTCCAGTGCCAGTGCTCCCCTTGACCGGCAGCCCCGGCTCCCTCAGCCCTCTCTCTGTTCTCTACCCAGAGACCGCGTCCCGCCTGCTCAGGCACAGGTAGACAGTCCTTCCCTGGCGGGAGAGGACCGAGCGCCGTGCAGCTGGGAGGAGGGAGGCCAGGGAGAAAGGTTCTGGGAGCAGGACGGGTGGAATGTTCGACATCAGGGGGCAAGGGTTGCCTCTCTGGGTATCAAGAGTGGGAGTCTTCAAGGGAAGTTTGCCTCATCTAAGGTCGGGAAGAGCTTGAAGGGAGTCTTTAGAATGAATGACCGCTTTGGGCTAGAGAAATTGTAAATTCCTACAAGGTTACCTACGGCGGAAGGGAAGGCATCTATAGGGAAAAAGGAAGGAAAGAGGACTTTTCCCTGTCTTCTTTCTTCCTTCTTCAGAGGCAAGCTCCGAGGCGTGCAGCCAAACCTGGCTGGGAAGCTGGTCCGCTTGAGCGCTCTGGTGAGGAGTCAGAAGAAAGCTCACTTAGTCCTGTCTCTTGGCGGGTCCTCGCCAGCTGGCAGCCTCGTGTCTGTGGTCGTGCAGGTGAGGACGGGCGTCAGTTCGGGGCTGGGGAGGTGCCGCGGGGCTGTCAGAGCTCTTTGTGGGAGACAGGACAGTAGGGAAGAAGGCCAGGGAGGGGCATGGTTTTCTGGAACAGAGCTGTCGCAGGAGGAGTCCAGGGAGCACCATTCCTCCACCCAGGAAGCCGGGGGCAGGCTTTCCTGCTGTGCAGGTCGTTTGAGTGGACAACTCCTGTACTGCATGTGACTCCTTCAGACCTGCAGAGTCACTGTTTCTTCCCAGCATCAGCAGGGTGACCGAGAAAATGATACAAATTACCACCAGTAAGACATCGAGTATGTGCGCTGTTTTTTTTAAGAAAGAGACCGAGCATGAGTGGGGAAGAAGGGCAGAGGGGGAGAGAGAGAAAAAGAATCTTAAGCAGGTTCCATACTCAGCACAGAGCCCAACATGGGGCTTGATCCCACAATCCTGGGATCATGACCTGAGCTGAATCAAGAGTCGGACGCTCAACCGACCTAGCCACGCAGGCGCCCCAAGTATGTGCGCTTCATAAAGTTTTTGCAACGTGCGCTGTTGTCAAAATTTGATACTGTCTTACGACTCACATAATTATCTGAATAACATTTCAAAAGCATTTGAAACAGGTGCCTGGGTGGCTCAGTTGGTTGAGCGTCTGACTTCGGCTCAGGTCATGATCTCCCAGTTTGTGGGTTCGAGCCCCGCGTCGGGCTCTGTGCTGACAGCTAAGAGCCTGGAGCCTGCTTCGGATTCCGTGTCTCCCTCTCTCTCTGCCCCTCCCCTGCTCACACTGTCTCTCTCTGTTTCAAAAATAAATAAACGTTAAAAAAAATCAAAAGGATTCAGAACAGTTGAAGGCTAAAAAGGCTCTCTCACACATATCAGGAAAGGCAGCTTTGAAATGTGGCGCTGGCAGAATTCTTGTGTCCGTGTGTGTCAAGAGTGTGAGTGGCAGTTATTTGCGTGTTAAAGGAACCTGCGAAGTCTAGAACCCGAACCGCTTAGAGGCCACCTAAGTGTCTGGGCTTGTTTTTCCTCCTGGGTTATGGCGGAGCTTCCATATTTTCCTTACATTAGACTGTTTCCCGTGCCCTGGAGACCACGGGAAACGCCGTTCAGGGCGGAGTTGGCCTGAACGGGGCAGGAGCGATCTTGCTGTGTTCATAGGCTGCGGAGGAGACATGTTGGAGACATACTCTCACCCTAGATGACCCAGGGAATCTCTTCTGGGATGGAGGAGCTGAGATCATCTCTTGGAAATGAAAGACTGGACTCTGAAAAGAGGAGAAGAGGTTCAGGGTACCTGCCGTTGTTAGATAGCTGGGGACAGGAGGCCGCTCGGCACTGGGCCGGCGTGGGTCTGACTTCCTCAAGTGGGGCTTTTGTCTTAGAAGAGGAGTCGAGGGACCAGCCGTGCTGATGTGCCTAGTAGGCTCGGGGCGAAGGGCGGCAAGCAGGGCAGGGCTTGGGGTCCGCCTTCAGACCCTGGTGCTCTCGCAGAGGAAGGAAACGCGCGGTGTCTGAGCCAAGGCGGAGGGGCTGCGAACTGGCGCTTCTAGCGAGGTGGGAGGAAGTCTCCCGAGCGGAGGGCAGCGAGTGGGGAGCAGAAGTGCCCATCCGTGTAGTCAAACCCCCTTCGCCACTTGTCTGCACACGCGGGAAGCGTAAGTGAGGTCGTAGCAGTACCTTGCGACGAGGTGTGACGTCCAAGGTCTGCTCGGTGGCCTCCCCAGGTTGCAGGGTAGAGGTGGGTCTGGGAGTGGAGCACAGCAGACTGGGGGTTCGGGCGTCCGAGTCGGCAGTGTGCTCCGAAGCCCCTGCGAAGGGCCGTGTGTTCTCTCGGCCCTAGAAGGTTGTTGCACTTGGGAACGTTCTTCTCTCCCACCCCCCGCCAAAGCCTCAGCAGCCACACTGCCCCCGTCCTGGCTCTCCGAGGTTTAGTTTCTTTCCGTACTGTGTTGTTCCTCATTTTCCTGCAAAATAAAGTTTTCAGCCTGTCCTTTCTGCGTTTTCTCCCTCCTCTCGGCTCTTCCATCTTGTGTCCTGCGACTCCCAGGAGCGATCCTTCTCCGGCGTGGCCCATCTTCTCACTGCCTTGCCCGCCCCGCGTTCCGAACATTTGTATGTTGTTGCCTCCTGCTCGAATCCCCCTTCTGTCTCCTCTCCGCCTTGACAGGGCAGAGACATCCCTCAGGCGCCTGGGCAGAGGCCACCTTGTGTCGCTGGGTCGTCCTCATCGTTCTAACCCATCCTCACCTTCTCTTCTTGCCCCAGAACCTTGCGAAGTGTGTGTGGTTTGTGACACGCGATCACGTATGGTCCGCATCGTTACTTGAGTTTGTGTCTGATCCCCGGTGGTTGAAGTATGTTGGGGAAGAGGGACCGATCTGTTGTATTTGCCTTAACGTCTCTCCCAGCACTGAATGCGCATGTCTGCGCCCGTGTTGGTTACGTAAATGAAAGTCGTCTCTATGTTACGAGGTGCGATGGGGAAATGCAAAGGCCGTAACTGCGGGATGGCGTATTTCTGTATTTTGGCGGGATGGTTTGTATCTTTGGGGAGGGATTGGGAAATCTGCAGCATCGCCCCTGAGAGGGGAGAGATCCCGAAGGTTGAGCGTTAGCTGGCAGCCAGCACCGATGGAGAGGCAGGGGCGGAACCCCCGAGGAGCGGGTCTTGGAGGTCAAGTCGTGATGGAGAGAGACTGGCAGAGGGCCGGTGTCGTGGGAAGCGACTCACGCACCGTGTTGCCTGCCCCTGCACGAGCCAGATCCCTGCCCAGCTGGTGTGGCACCGAGCCCTCTGGCCTGGTAGGTCCTATGTGCTGACAGCCTTGCGAGTCGTCAGGATCCGCGGCCACTGTTACCGCGTTTGGACCACCAGTCCCTCCTCCCGTCTGCTGCCGCTGAGACCGGAGTGTGTGCGGGAGCTGGAGCTGGAGCTGGACGGACCCCTCTTGGAGGCTGACCCCCCGCCGCTCCCCGCGCCCGGCAGCTCCGGGGACGGGGACAGGGAAGCAGCTCTTTGCCGGAACTCTACGCTCTTGTCCTATAGGGTGAGCGTGAGGGACACGTCCGGGAGCTTGGGGGGCAGGAAGGGTGGGTCTCCAAGGAGGAAGGAGATGGCGATCCCCGGACCCTGTGGCGTGTCGGCAGGGCAAGGTCACTGGCGTGCTGAGTCAGCCGGCCGGCCTGTACGAGGTGGACGGGCAGCTGGCGCTCTGCCTCGCTTACCAGCAGTTCCACGGCCTCAGGAAGGTGGTGCGGCCGGGAGTCTCCCTGGAGGTACGTGCGGGGCCGGGTGGGGGGCCCTCTCAGCAGCCCCCCCGCCGCCTTTATGGCTAGGCCTTTTTCTTTTCCTTTTTTCTTTGCGCCAGCAGCAGGGTAGGAACGTCTGCAGCAAAAATACAGGACTGCGTGCGTGTTGGAGGGTGGGGATTGCAGACTTGTGCCAGGAACAGTTGCGGCTCGGGTCAGGGAGGGCCTTCGCACGGGAGGAGGCGAGGCTGGGGCCCAATGTCCGCCGTGGGGCCTGGACGATCTCGGGCAGCCTGCTGAGTGGCGGCCCGGCCCCCGCCAGCAGCCTCCCGGGCCCTGGAAAGCGGAGTGGAGCTCGGGGGAGGGGAGGGTTTGTGGCGGGACGTGTGGGGCAGCGGGGCTGGAGGGAGGTGCCTGTGGGGGGCAGTCGTGTCTCCCCTGGAGCCCGGGCCAGAGGGGGGACCGCGGTGACTCTGCCCGCCTCACCCAGCTGAGGGCTTCACCTCTGCTGCGTCGCGTGTCGTGCCTTCCTCCAGCTGCAGGACGCGCACCTGCTGCAGTCAGTGGGCGGGGGCACGAGAAGGCCGGTGCTGGCCCCCTGCCTCCACGGCGCCGTCCTGCTCCGGGGCTTCTCCTGCCAGAAGCCCGAGACTCCGTCGTTCCACCAGGCGCAGGGGGCCTCCCTGTGTGAGCAGCTGGTGTGGGAGCGCCAGCTAGGACTCCCCCTGTACCTGTGGGCCACCAGGGCGCTGGAGGAGCTGGCCTCCAAGTGAGGACAGGGGTCCGGCCTGGGAGGGGGCGGGGGGGGAGCCCGGGGGGGAGGACGCCTCCTGGGCAAGGGGAGCCGGGGCCTGGAAGAGGCGCCCCCGCCTTCGGGGCACGTGACCGCCTCTCCCCCGGCCCAGGCTGTGTCCCCACGTGCTGAGACCGCACCAGCTCCTGCAGCACTCCTGTCCCGGGAGCCCCAGCCCGGGGCTGCAGCTTCTGGCCCCCATCCTGGACGTCCTGGCCCCGCCGGGCAGCAGCCGTCGCAACGCCCACAAGGAGATCCTCGAAGACCCGCACCACTGCCCCCTGCAGAAGGTACGAGCGTGTGCGGGGCAGGCGGGCGGCCGGGCAGAGCACACGGGGCGCGCCGTGTGACGGCCCCGCTCCCCCTGCCAGTACGTGCGGCTGCAGACGCCCTGCTCCTTCCCGACCCTGGCCACCCTGAAAGACCAGGGCCGGTGCCGGGCCTGGGCCTCCTTTGACGCGAAGACCCTGCTGCCCCTCCCGGAGGCCTCTCACCTGAGCAGCAGCCAGCTCAACCAGCGCCTGTCCTGGTCCGGCCTCTCTCTGCTGCCCTCCACCTTCCACCCGCCCCAGGTAGGTGGGGCGCCCGCGGGGCTCGGGGACTCCCTGCCGCCGTCACAGCCTTTGCTCGTCACCGTGGCCACACTGGCCTTGTACTCAGATCGCCGTCCCTTGTCAGCCGCCCTGTTCGCTTCTCCCCGCGGCAGACAGCTGGGCAGGCTAACACCTCCCCTGCCTGCGCTCGCAGAGCGCTCTTGCTCTGAGTCCCTGTTTCTGCCCGTGCGGGAGAGAAGCCCAGCCTCCTTCCGTGTCCCGTGAGGCCCCGTGTGGTCCCCTGCCGACCTCGGTTCGTGGGAACGCCCGCGGGTGTGTTTTACATCTGTCTACCTCTCCCGATACGAGTTCTTTGAGCTCAGAAGCTGCGTCTTTTCTGTTTGCTTTGTAGCTAACGTTTACCGGCGTCGGGCTTATAGTGGACGCTGAGTGTTTAATGAACACTGACACCTTGTCTTTCGTCTCCCTGCAGGTTTTAATTGGGCTCCTGGCGGCTTCGTCTCACAAAGGCTGCCTGCAGCTTCGGGACAGAAGCGGCTCCCTCCCGTGCCTCATCCTGGCCAAGCACTCTCAGCCCATCAGTGACTCCCGGCTCATAGGTTTGCAGTTCAGAAGGGGAGACAGGGTGGGGGCTAGGGAGGGTCTCAGAACAGCGGGGTCGGGAGGAGGCATCCACTGGGATGTTCTCGAGCTGTGATGTGGCATGTGTTGGTCCACGAGGCTGGGGACAGGTCCGGGACACCAGTACCGGCGGAGGGACCTGAGCAGGGGTTTCTGTAGCTGGAACGCCTAGCGTTCATCCCTCCAACCATAGCTCCTGATGTGCACGGCAGATGTTGCTTCTTAGCTCGGAAGATGAATCGTCGTCTTTGGACTTGCTGAGATTTATGGACAGGGAAGGTTCCTGTGAAGGAAAGTTTCTTAGACCGAGGAACAGGCCTTGTAGGGATTTGTGAGAAAGTGGACTTGTGGCCGGGGGCAGGATTGGACACACGGCCGGGACGGTTTCTCCCCTGGAGATGGCGTTTGTCTCGGGAGGGGGGGCAGGCCTGGGCCCTCACCGTGTGTTAGGGGAGCAGCTCGGGCCTGGGCCGGGCGGTGAGGCCTGCAGGGTGGTCTCCTTCACTGCCCAGCCCCTGCTCTCTCCTCTTGCCAACAGACAAAACTTTCTCTCTCTAGGCTGCTTGGTGCGGACAGAGAAGTTCCAGTTGATCATAGAGAGGAACATCAGGACCACCTTCCCTTCCTACAAGGAGCTGGGCATGACGGGTTTCGTCCAGAAGCAGCAGGCCAGGTTGGCTCCTCGGGGTGGCGGCGGTACCCCAGGGGGAGGCAGGGGAGGGAAGGGCCTGGTGGGGGTGGTGGTCGGCTGGGGCCCGCGACACCCGATGCCGGCGTCACTCAGAAACCTCTCCTCGTTTCTCCCCAGGGTCTACATCCAGTTCTTCCTGGCCGACGCCCTCATCATGCCTGTGCCGAGACCCCTGCTTCTCTCGGCCGCCTCCCTCGCTCCTTCTCAGGCGGAGCCCGCCCTCCCAGACGGCGCCCCCACTGAACAGAGCCGACTGTTCTTGCTGCTCCACAAGGAGGCCCTGATGAAGAGGAATTTCTGTGTCCCCCCCGGAGCTAGTCCGGAGGTGCCCCAGCCCGTCCTCAGCTTCTGCGTGTCGGGGAGCTGGCTTGGGGGCACCCAGAGGAAGGAGGGGACTGCATGGGGCCCACCTGAGCCCAGCAGAGATGAAAGCAAGGATCAGAAGGTAACCCGGACTGCGGGGACCTGGGGCCCGGCGTCCTGTGCCGCCAGCTCCTGCCTGAGACCCCGGCACCTCCCTCCCCCCCTCCCAGGTCCTCCTAATCTTCCGTGGCTCCTCCATCCGCTGGTTCGAGTTCTTGCACCCGGGTCACGTCTACCGACTGGTGGCTCCTGGCCCTCCCGTGAGTGCCCCACCTCGTGCTGCCTTCACCCTTCCCCGGAAAACTTTCTTGGCTTGGGGCCCGGGGCGAGCGGCAGGCCCGGGGTACTGTCAGGGTCTCCTGGAGCAAGGGCGGAAAGCCTGTCTGAGTCTGGACCGCTTCCGTCACCGGGCTCCGGAAGGAAAGCGACCTCGTCCTAGTATTTTGCGAGCCTCCCTCTGGAGCAGGCCGCGCTCACCGAGCTGTCTTCCTGTCCCCGGCAGACACCACTGTTGTTCGAGGAGGGTGGGCCATCCTGCGCGGTGCAGCGCCCTCTGGAGCTGGCTGGCTGCCCGTCGTGCCTCACTGTCCGGGACGAGTGGACGCTGGAGCTCGAGAGCGGCCGGGACCTCCCCAGCGCGCCAGACGCCACCAAGGCCCTGCCCGAGTCCTCGCTGGCCGAGCTGCTCAGTGGCGAGTAAATGTCCACCGGCCGCACTCGGGTTTGGTGCCGCGCTCTCCATAGCGCTTGAGCTCCCAGAGGAGCGGCGTCCGTGGGAAGGACAGAAGTGGTGTTTCGTTCCCCCGCTAGCGTGTTGTCGTTGTGAAGGGATCGTGAGTGAGCTTTCTCACAATGAAGGAAAAGCTGTAGCAATCAAAGGAAATATTAAAAAGAAAAGATTAAAAAGAGCAAAGCTGAACATTGACGAGGGCCTTCCTTTTTCGTCCAAGTAGTGGCTTGTCCTCGAATCTCTTCCGATGCTCTGCTCTCTTACTCTGCTGTCCCTGTATTTCTGTGACCCTGCAGCCACACCAATTCCCTGGTGTCCTTCTCGGCCGAGGTTTTGTCACGGACACTGTGTGAGCCGTTCCTGGCCCCTTTCTGGACGAGGCCCGGTAATGACACCTCCTTTGGGGGGTGGGAAATAGGGGGGTGGGGACTTTGTGGTCCTGGCAGATGCCACTGACCCCCACCTTCTGTAGGCAGCGCCCGGACCTCCAGAGGGTGTGTGAGGCTGACCGTGGCCGTGCGGGCCGCCGACTGCCCGTTCCCCCCTCACCTGGACATCTACATCAAGGACCCGCACTTGCCTCCGCCGCTGGGCCTCCTGCCGGGAGCCCGGGTCTACTTCGGGCAGCTGGAGAAAAAGATTTCCAGGTGCAGATCTGCGCGGCCGGCTTTGCCCCCGCTCCCCGCCGACGGGGCTCTCGGGCCGTCACACCGATGTGCTGTTAGTGTGCCGCGCATGCCCTGTCCTCCGGTGGGGTGCCCGCGACGGCCTCACCTGGCTTCTTTCCCTCGTCACTCTTCCTCCTCCGCTTGTAGATCCCACAACGTTTACTGTTGTTTCCGGCCGTCCACTTACCTGCAGGTCCTGAGCTTCCCCCCGGAGAGTGCCATCAGGTGGGTGCCCCGGGCCCTGCCCCCCAGACCTCCGGGCCTTGTGTCCGCTGCCTCCACGTGGCCCCGGCTTTGGGAGCTTTGCCCTCACTGGTCTGCAGCCCTGGTGAGGCATGTGGAGCCAGAACGGTTTCCTCCGCCCCAAGTAAAATCGCCTAATACTTCCTACCTTAGCCAGAAAGAGTCTGTTTTTGAAGCTTGTGCAGGCTTTTCAGCCTAAAATGTCGCTCTTCCTTGGCTGACCTCTTGGGTCAAACCTGAGCAATAATCTACGGTCAGGGGTCGGGATGCAAGATGGGCCGTGGGGCTTCTCGGAGAGTACAGAGGCCACCGCTGTCCCTGTCCCTGCGCAGTCCTAGACCTCACTCGCTTCACCCCTGTGGGCCGTTCCGTGACTTCTCCCTCCCCGTCTTCAGTGCACCCCTGCCCAGCATCTTCCTGGCTGAGCTGCTGCAGGGGCGCCGGGCCCCGTTCCGGGCCACCGCCTCTTGTCACGTCGTGTCCGTCTTCAGCCTTCAGCTCCTGTGGGTCTGCGCTCACTGTACCAGTCTCTGCCCCCAGGTACGGGCGGGGCCGGGCCCAGCCGGCGCGGGGTGGCTGTGGGGGCGGCTGTGACGGGGCCGGAGGGTTCATCCAACTGCTCTCCTCGCCGCAGGGGAGGTGTACTCGGCAGGGCGCCACCTGCCCCACGGAGACGTCTATAAGCCAGGCCAGCATCAGGTGAGCGCACAGGGTGGGCACCCGTCGCGCCATTTATTCCCCTTCTGCGTGACTTCGCCTGTGTGCCGCCCCGTTAGCACAGTTCCTGGCTGGTGGGAATCCTTAATAAGTATTTGGGACGAGTGAACGAAGGTAAAATGAGTTAAGACTGGAGTGAGGCGGGGGGACGGGGGCGGGGGGGCAGGAGGCGGTCGGGGTCCCCGGACACCGGGGGGGGCCGTGGTGTTCTTGCTTCTCCCCGGCCCCTCCTTCCCCCAGGCTCCTGGTGGAGGACGGCACTGCCGAGGCTCTGGTCACCTGTAGGAACCATCATGTGGCAGCGGCGCTGGGGCTCTGCCCTCGGGAGTGGACCTCCCTCCTGGAGTGTGTCCGAGGGCCGGGCAAGGTGGCCTTGCAGTTCAAAGGGCCCGGAGCCCACGTGGAGGTGAGACGAGGCTGGGAGGTGGGGGCCCGACCCCCAGATTCCCAAGGGCTCGGTAGGAGGTTCAAGAATTTGAGTTCTGGGGGGAAAAACGTAACAACTTGAATCCTGATTAACCCCGAGCGTGCCTTTCTAGTCCTCAGCCAAGATTGATGAGCCGTTGGTCCTCTTCCTGCGGACGCTCTGCACCAGCTTCTCTGTCCTCCGCCCCATCGTGCTTGCTTTTGAGCTTGAGAGGAAATCCTCCGTCGTCATCACTGCGGCGGGTAAGGGAGGAGGGGGATGCGGGCAGATGGGTCCCGGGAGGAAGAGGCGCTTCCAGAACTGGGGAGGAGGCCGGTGGGTGGCTGGGTGGGGACTACGGACCGGACCGCACGCCTAGGACGCACACTTCCGCTCTTCGCACCGCAGAACCTCCTCGGCTGCAGCGGTTCCCGTGTGGGGAGCAGACCGTCCTGACTCGTGTGAACCCCAGGATCCAGCTGTCCTGCCTTTCCATCCAGGAGCCCAAGCACCCCAGCTCCCTGGGAGCCTTTTCTTTGTCCTGCTAACGACGACTGCAGGGGGGCTGGAAAGTCCCCGAGGCCCCCCACCCCGCCCGTGCCCCCCCCCCACCCCCCGTGCCCCCTTACCTGCTCTGTGATCGCACCAGGACCCCGGGGCCTGAATTCACCAACGGCTACTCTTGTGCAGTTTCCTGTTCCGGTGCCTGCCTGCCTGCCTTGAAGTTGTTGAAATGGGCAGATCCTGGTGGTGTTGAGGTGTCCTCTCTGGTGGGGGTGGAGGCGGCCCTGCGCCCCTGGGCTCTGCCTTTGGGGGGCCATTTGTGACAGGCCCTTGGCCTGCAATAAAGCTCTGGTGATGTTCCTCACTCTTGCTCATCTCGGGGCCCCAGGCCTGCCCGCCAGGCGGCCCTCCCGCCGTTGGGGCTGTTGGCTGCCAGGGCCAGATCGGTTTGGAGAAGAGCTTCTGGTCCCACACAGCTGCCAGAAGTCGGGCCTTACAGGGAAGAAACTGGGGCGTGGAGGACAGGGTAGACAACATGGCTGTGGTGGTCTCAGCAGCAAGGTTGGGTCCAGGGAGAGGTCAAGTGCGCCTGCTTGGAGGGCTGGGGAGAACATGATGGGTATGGGGGAGGGGGGTGCCAAGCACTAGCAGGGGCTCCTGAGGGAGCCCCCGTGAGGGCTGAGGGCTTCTCCTGGGCCAGGCCTAAGGCAGATACATAGATCCGCGGTCAAAGCCTTCAGACTCACGGGAATTCTGAAGTCAGGCTTCAGGAGTTGGCAGGAGCAGTTCTTTGTGGGCGATGCTGCATTTGGTGTTCTAGTTCTTTCGTGGGAGCTGTTCACTCTCTCCATGGAGAGCTACGGTGGAGTCACCTGTCAGGGGCCTCTTCCAGTTTGCGTTTGGAGAACCTTCGGGTTGTGGCCTTGCGGGCTCACCTATACCCTAGTGATGCATATGTAGAGACTTGAGGGGCGGTTCCGACGCAGATGGCCGGTTAGCTCAGTTGGTTAGAGCGTGGTGCTAATAACGCCAAGGTCGCGGGTTCGATCCCCGTACGGGCCACGTAGGCTTTTTATTTTTCCAACCCCCTCGCCCCGCCCAGTACACCTGCTGTTTACCGTAACCCACAAGTGTCTGCGCCGAACCGATAGACTGTGGCTTGCAGACGACATGGGACCCACCGCCTCTCGAAACAAATCGCTAGCACACGGCTCGGGAGGGAGGCCCCCGGGTCGGGGCGGAGGGAGCCCTCCCCGGGAGGCGGTGGAGGACCGGGTCAGATCCCGGCGGAGGAGCCCAGGGAGGCGGGGCGGCTGGGGCGCGGCGGCCCCAAGTCCCCCGCGGGGCCGGCGCGCGCGCTCTCCTGGCGCCGCACCGGTAGGCCGCTCGGGGCGCGTCCACAAGGCTCGAGCACTGAGAAAGGCTAGCACGCGGGCCGGCTCCCGACGGTGTAGTCGTGGCCGAGTGGTTAAGGCGATGGACTAGAAATCCATTGGGGTCTCCCCGCGCAGGTTCGAATCCTGCCGACTACGTACGCTTTTTCTTCTCCGACGTTCTGGCCGCGTCCCTCCGGGTCCAAGGTCAGATTCCTCAGAAATACGGGGGCCGGGGATCCTACACTCCTGCGGGTTCTCCAAGCCAGCACTCCTGCCTGGGGGTCGGAACTTTGCTTTATTCCTTTCGACACTGTGGGGAATCCCGAGGTGGGGTGGGGGTGATGCCGGATCCCGCCGCTCTGCGGAAACTCGTTTTGGAAAAGTCTGCAGGCGCCGGGGCCGCGCTCCGAGCGCTCTCTTCCTGTAGAGTAGCCTCGGAAGGCGCCCGGGTGTCTTTGGCGCCGTGGCTTAGTTGGTTAAAGCGCCTGTCTAGTAAACAGGAGATCCTGGGTTCGAATCCCAGCGGTGCCTTTATTTCAGCTCTCGGGGAGGACTCTGACGTTTTGTTGCTAAATCCATCTCCCCTGATGGGTTTACCCGAAGTTTTTACACCAGGGGAGCAAGGGTCCCAGTTCCGGCCTCTGAGCGCCTAGATTTCCTGCGGAAACGAGCTGCCACTCCCGGGAGACGACCCCCGAAAGCTCGCCCCTGCGACCCGGCCCAAGTCTTCCTTCGCCCAGCCGCTGAGGCACCGGCTGTGGGGGTGGGTCAGGCTCGAGCCCCGCGAGAGAAGCCCCCCGCCCAGTCTCCACCGCAGGACGCCCCCGGGCGCCTGAGCAGCCTTGTTTGGGGTGGTTCTTCATTGTAGTTTGGGGGGGTTGGGGCCCCTAAATTATATATGTGTGTATATATATATATATATATATTTAAATGCCTTTTTCACTAAAAAGAATTTGGGGGGTGTGCATCTCCCATATGCTGCTCTTTTACCTACAGTTGCCTGCATCAGTCTATACTAACCGGCAGTCGGGTTAGGAGCTTGCAGAGAAGCCATGCTATCCGCTTTCCTCCAAGAGGGTGCGGACAGGCTGGGACCATGACAGTGGGCAGTGGGAGCAGATGAGCGCTCGTTCTCGGGTATGTGGGGGGGAAGTGTCTCCAAAAGGTCAAGAGCGGAAGCCAGGAGGGGGGGGGGCTCACTTCTGGAGCCCGAAGCCGACCTCCAAAGGCTGTGGATGCAGGAGGCAGGAAGGAGGATCTACAGGCAGTTGGCAGGGCCTAAGCCGTCCTGGAAGACACGCAGAAAGATCTGGATGCAGTGATACAATCCTTTGGCTGCCGAACCATTGTAAAGTGTCTGAGCAGAAGTATGGTCTTGAAGGAACTGCTATCTTGAGAGGACAGGTCCTGACGCCGCACCACCAGGAGAGGTTAGTGCCAAAACGCGACGGTCCTCTGTGCCTGAAGGCACAGCCCGTTTCCTCCAAGGGCTCCTGAGAAGGAAGAGGAAATCGCAACCCAGTGCGCTCAGGGCAGGGACAGGGGGCCGGGACAACATGGAGAGGGGGCGACTTGTGGCGCCTGAGAGTAGAGAGTGATGGGGGTGGGGGGCTTTCTGGAGGAGGGGAGCTAAGTCTTGAAGACCAAGTGGAAATTTGCCATACGTTCTCTCAGACAATGGGCACTGTATATCGGCCCTTGTTTCCGAAATTGTTTTAAAAATTAAATTAGATAATATGCTAGATAGACCCTACATAAAAGAATGACACGAGGGATCAGTGTGTGTGTGTGTGTGTGTGTGTGTGTGTGTGTGTGTCGGGGGTGCGAGGGTGGAGACAGGTGGTCATAGAAATGCCCGAGGCCGGCACCAGAGCAGTTGTAGAGAGATGGGAAGGAGGGATTGAATGCCAGGCATGTTTAAGATTTAAAAAAACAAACACAAAAACAAAAAAAACCCAACTCAGTAATTGGTCAGATGTGGAGTCTGAAAAGAGGCAGACATTCAGGATGAAGCCGGGGGTCTTGAGCGTTTTAGGGAAGCGCTGGGGGCAGCGGGGGAGGCGGGTGGGCGCACAGGTGCGAACACCTCGAATTCACCGAGGATATTTTTTTCACTCTTTCCCACCCAATCTTTGTCAAGCAACTGTGACTGCCGGAAGTTACAGCTTAGAACTCCATCTTTCCGTGCAAAGCTTTGGCTCCTGTTAAAATCTAAAATCCGACAAATGAAACATGATCCGTTTATACCTTGGTTCTTGGATCCTACAAGAGGGGGTCCCTGGGTGGGGCTGAACTCTCTGACGTTGTACGCGTTTCTCCAGGGAAAGCGATCGCGGTCTATGAGGGCTGCAGGGCTCCACCTCTGTGCAGAGTCTGTGCCGGAGACCAGGTGAGAGAGCGGGAGCTAGAGACTTGGGGGACAGTGGCCACCCAAGAGGAGCGAGAGAGAGAAATTGCAAAAGGGTAAAGGGGAGGGAGATGCCCGAAGCCCAGGCCTGAGCGCGGCATCCACTTGAAAAGGCCCGGCACGGGGACAAGACAGGACAGGCTGCTCTCTGCTGCCCTTCGCCGTCGCCTGGGCAGAGACACCGGAAAAAGAGAAAAAGCGGGGAACCCTTCGCTGGGGCCTCCCCACCGAAGTGCCTGTGGGCTGGGCGTCAGGAAGGGCCCGGCCCCCCAATCACAGGACTGTGGTTCGGCCCAGAGATGCTACCAGATCCCCGCCGGAAGAACTCCCGGAGCAGGTGGCGCGCAGGTGACCCCACCAGCTCCTGCGGGACCCCAGGCGCCCCCCAGGCGAGAGCAGGGGGAGTGTACTGAGAGCTCAGAGACCTGCGAGGGGACAGCATGGCAGACCCTGCGAGGAGGCCCCAAGGCCGTGTGCTGGCCTCGGACCACACTCCTGCTGCCGTTCGCCTCGGAGCCCCTTACTTTCTGGGGGTCTTAGATGGCGGGTAGAGGGGTCACCTCCTCGGCCATCCTAGGAGGTAAGTGGACAGCGGAGGGTAGACGGGAGGGTAAGCGGCGCGGGTAGGGCTGGACGGCGGGGGCGGTCCTGGGCGCCGGAACTGTCCCCTCGCCCCCAACCACGCAGGCTGAAAAGCCTGTCCCCTTCCCCGCCCCGCTGGCCATTCATCTCAATGGCTCCTCCTTCGTGGGTCTTCTTGGCTCCGGGAATTATTCCCTTGTCTGGGCACCTGGCCTGCTCGTCACTTCAGGAGGATGGACAGGTGCAGGGACGGATAGAGGAGCCGGTGTTCACCTAGGGATCTCGGGGTTCATTCATGTCCCCCACCAGGCAACTCCCCCGCCTATCTTTAAAGCTCTACGCCAGAGGCCCGGGTCCGAGGACGGCGGGCGCAGGTGGCAACGGTTGAGCCCCGAGGTTACGGAGTGGCACCGAGACAGCGACCACAGGGAAGCGGGAGCTGGGGCGCTCAAGGTAGTCCTGGAGGGCTGCGCGGCGGCGGGGGTGGGGGGGGCCGAGACCACTCCCTCCTACTTCCCCGACGTTATTTCCTGGGAGGAGTCGACGTTCGCAGGCTGGAGCCGTTGGTTCCCGCACCCGGCTCCGGAGTCCGCAGCTAAGGGGAGGGTGGTCCCTGCGCGCGCGCCAGGACCACGGGCGCGTGAGTCGTGGCCCCAGGACCGCAGTGAATCGGGTACGACCTCTAAAGGCGTCCGCGAGCACGCTTGCACGTCGGCTCGTTGGTCTAGGGGTATGATTCTCGCTTCGGGTGCGAGAGGTCCCGGGTTCAAATCCCGGACGAGCCCGGCCTCAGTTTTGGCGCGAAGGCGGATGTCTCCGGGGGCTGGTGACCCTTGGAAAGGCGGCCCGCGCACCGACGGACCTGCGACCCCGCCGAGCCGGCGGAGAGCCTGCAGCAGGCGCGCCCGGATCCCTTTTGTCCTAAGGGCACAGCGGGCGGCCGCAGGGAGCGCGCGGGGCACAGCGGGGCCGGCACGGCGCGGCCACGTGCGCACCTGGGCCAGCCCGCTCCTTCCTGCGCGGCTGCTGGGGCTGTGCGTGACCCGCAGGGGACCCGAGTGGGGGCGCAGCCCGGGGGAAGCCGGGTCTCCGCGGCCTCGCGGGCTCCAGGCGCTCGGTCGCCGTCCGGAGCGGGCGCAGGAGCTCCGGCTGGCTGGTCCCAGCGGCGCGAGGGAGCCAGGTCCCGGCCCAGCGCGCGCCGGGCGCCAGATCCCCGAGCGGCGGAGCGCCCCTTCCAGCTCCTTCCTCGTTAGTATAGTGGTGAGTATCCCCGCCTGTCACGCGGGAGACCGGGGTTCGATTCCCCGACGGGGAGAAGCGCGCTGCCCTTTTCCTTCTTCGCATTGATAAATCCCACTTGCAGCCAAGCAACCGTCCTGGGTTGTGGGATGGAGACTCTTTTTTGGAGAGGGAAGGAAGAAGGTAAAAGGCGGTCTTCACTCTCCGGCTTCACGTTCCAAAAGCCCGGCGCGCAGCCGTCTATGCTGGCTGTGGGTCGTGCAGCGGGGTCCCGGCAGACCCCCGCTCGGGGAGTGGGAGGCATCGGGGGCGGAGAAAAGTTTCAAAACTAGGGTCGCTGCGTTGGCCGGGAATCGAACCCGGGTCAACTGCTTGGAAGGCAGCTATGCTCACCACTATACCACCAACGCCCGCTGCGGAAGGGGGCTCCCGACGCTAGCACTTGGCGCCGTGCGCGGCGCGCGGCCGGAGCGGAGCCCCGCGGAGCCGAGCGCAGGACCGACCGCGGAGCCGCGACGCGGCGGCAGGTGCGCCGCGGTTACATCTAAGGTTTGCCCTTGGGGGGGGGGGGCAGGACTGCGGCGACACCTCGATGGCTTTGTCGTCCCCAGTCATAAGTCCCAAACGCGCGGGTCGCTTCTGCGTTGGGCGAACCCCACGTGTCGCAAGGTTGGGGACCAGCCGTACGCCAAGCGCGCACATGGACCCGCAGTCGGAGGTCGGATTCCGAGGGGTCCGGGGGCGGCCCTGAGCCCGTGGCTCCGCCCCTTGTCGCTGACGATAGCTCTGTTCACGGGATCCGTGCCGCCGCGGGCTCGGGGAGGCCTCGTGGCGCAACGGTAGCGCGTCTGACTCCAGATCAGAAGGTTGCGTGTTCAAATCACGTCGGGGTCACGAAAGCCTGCAATTTTCCATGCCTATCTAGGCGTTGGTATTTTTCGGGGAAACAAAGGGAGGGGGAAAAAAAAAAACCCCAGCACATTTGTTTCTTTATGAGAAAAATACAAATCTCAGTGTTTCTGTGATTTAGCTTTTCCCAAAGTGTATGGGGTTTTCTCCTAAAATACCAGTGTCGGAACTAACAGTGCAGCTTTCCAGCAGGGACACCTTTCATCTCCGGTATCTTAGGTGTCCCAACACAAATTGCTCCTGGGCAGCTCCGCGTTCTTGTTGAGAAAATGTACCTGGAACAATACAGAGTCTTTATAAGAAAGGATGTAGTAAGAATTGATAGTTATTATAAGTAACAATTAATGAATTGAAGAGATGGTCTCCAGACTTCTCAATGGTCACTGAAAGCTTAGAGCCACCTGCATTTTTGCTGCCTCTGGTCTTATGGGGAAGAAAAGAAAAGAAAAAGAAGTACAGGCCAGCCACTCTTTCGGCCTTGTCTTTCCCAGCAGGAACTTTCTTCCTGGACCTCTCTTTCCTTAACAGTGCGTTTGTTTGAAAGCACCAGACCTGGGCGAGGCCGGCTCTGCACCACTCAGAGGGCAGACCCCTGCGCAGGCTGTGCGCTGTGCTTCCCCGGCCCCTTCCGCTCTGCTCCCTGGCCACTGTCCGGCTTTCCACCCACCGCAGCCACTGCATTTAATTCATAAAGAAGATCTTGCTCTCATCCCCTGGGGCCAGGTGATGCATTAGTCATAATGATGGCTGCCATAATGAGGGCTTGCTGTGTGCCACCACGGTCCCAAGCACCAGCGACCTTTCCTCAATTCATCCTGACAGGCTGCCTGCAAAGCCGCGTAACTATGCCCAACATAGCGCTGCCACTCAGCAAGAGTGAACTGTTTGCCAGGCGGCACAATGCACGTGGTGGGCTCAGAGGCAGAGCCGTAATACCCAAGCCCACGGGCTTTCTCCTGCATGGTGTCCCCCAAGAGCCCACCTGCGGGGTGAGCAGGCAAGGTTAGCAGCCCCAAGGGGAAGGGAAAGGTGATTGCGGAGTGTGGTTGATGGTCCCGAAGGGCCCTGGGATGACGGATGGGATATTTCTACTTTATAGACTAAGTCCAGTCCGCAGACATGTTTGGTGACTGATTTGCCAACATGGACGGCTCAGTCAATTTCACATGGAAATCTAGATTCCTAGCTTCTCTTGAAAATTCCAAAGATCCCGTCCACACCTGGAGGCTACAGTTTCACATAGTAACAGTCCACTAGAGCTGAGCCTTGTCTGTCTTTCAGACGCGCCCTCCCCTTTGCCACGCTCCCTATCACGGAAGCTGAGGTCTGTCATATACCAACCTAGGGTCCACCAAACATCCTAGGGTTCAGAAAAACCTGGATTTTTGGCCGAAACAGCAAGTGAGTTCCCACTCTGACCCCCTTTTCCTCCAGATACATAGCACTGATGGATAACATATAAAATATGGGGAACTAAAAGACCATAGCGAGGCTTACAATGAACAATTCAGGAGTCCCAAGTGCAAAGCCTTGAACGCGGCTGATGGTACAGATCTGCAGCGCTTGGAGCTTTGGATGGGCAGCAGCAGCAAGGTGTTAAAGTCCTAAGAGGAACCAGGGATCCTGACTGGGGACAGGGAGGGAAGCCAGAGCCTCAGCGCTAACCGTGTATCAGAAAAGGAAGCTGTAAAACAAACCACTGACTCCCTGCATGGAACCGCAGACCTGGACAGGCAGGAGCACTCACATGAAGCTCAAGCCCGGAAACGCATCCAACTTTCCGTCTCCTCCGTGACTGCATTTGAAATAACCTCAATATCACAGTGCGGCAGGAGCCCCCAAATACCATTATAAGAACTGATTTTTTGACCGGGAGCCAGGAGGTAACAGCAATGGCCAAATTGTAGGCCAGGGAGAAGCGAGTGACATGAAGAAAGAGAGAGGAAGCGACAAAATGAAACACTTTCCCAGCCAAGATGAAGGGACAAACCAAAATCGCAAAACATATGAAGGAGAAGCGTAAGTGGAACAGAGACAATAACTGGAAAATTAAATGAAAATAAATCTATGCAGCAGTCCGGCCAAGACTTTAGAGTAAGTATGATTGGGATACGTAAAAAGATAAATAACAAAATCAAATCACGAGACAAAAAGACAAAGATTCAGTGAAGTCATATAGATATGCAACTGACCAATTAGAAATCTCACACATGGATGACATGTAATAAAAGAAGGCTAAGGGCGCATGGCTGGCTCAGTCGGTGGAGCACTGTAGCGATCATTTAAAAATAAAAATCTTTAAAAAAAAAAAGTCTACGGGGGTTCCTGGGTGGCTCCATTGGTTAAACATCCAACTCTAGGTCATGATCTCGAGGTTTTGGGAGTTCAAGTCCCGCATCGGGCTCCCTGCTGACAGTCCAGAGGCTGCTTGGGATGCTCTCTCTCTCTCTCTCTCTCTCTCTCTCTCTGCCCCTCCCCTACTCATGCTGTCTCTGTGTCTCTCAAAATAAATAAATAAACTTAAAAAAATATAGATGAGTCTCACATTCTAAACTGGGCACAATCCGAGAGAGATTTAGCTATTAAAAAGCATAGAGCCCAAGAATTTACCCAAGACACAGAACAGAGAGGCAAGAAATTTCAAAAGCATGAAAAAAACTGATGTGGAGGATAGAATAAAAAGCTCTGATTACCTCTCAGAGGAGTTTCAAAAAAAAAAAAGGTAATAAAAATAGAAAAGAAACAGTACACATAGACTTAATTCTTGCATTTTTGGACTGGAGCTTCACCTGGATGCCTTTTATTTCTCTCTCTCTCTCTCTCTCTTTCTCACACACACACACACACACACACACACACAATCAGAAACAAACGGCAAAATTGGTTAATATTGAAATAATTGAATAGTAGTTATGCAAGTGCTTTAAACAGTATTCTTGGTATTTGAAATATTTTGTAATTTTTTTTCATATTTTTTGTGGTAAAATACACTTAACATGAAATTTACCATCTTAACCATTTTAATGTGTACAATTCATGGGTAGCCACACAGTTGTGCACCAGTCACCACTATGTGATTCCAGTACGTTTTCTTTTTTTATTATTTTTAATTTTTTAGAGTTTATTTGAGAGAAAGAAAGCACAAGTTGGGGAAGGGCAGAGAAAGAGGGCGGGGGTGAGAGAGAATCCCAAGCAGGCCCTGCATGGTCAGTGGAGAGCCTGATGTAGGGCTCGAACTCACAAACCGTGAGATCGTGAGCCTAAGTCTGAGGCTTAACCTACCCGCCATCCAGGCGCCCCACACGTTCTCATCACTCTGAAAAGAAACCCTGTAGCCATTAGCCAGCCGTCCCCATTTTCCCCACCCCCAGTCCTTGGGAGTATTGGCCAGGCTCCCCCCAGCCAGCCCCTTCCAGATCCTTCTGAGTCTACTCCTCATTCCCGAAAGAGGCTTATTGCTTCTCTTACATTGAGAATTCCTGTCTTGAAGTTTTCTTTGGGGGGATATTCTATTATGAGAAATACAAGGGACCAATATCCATGCGTCCTGAACATTATAGCATCCCGGCCATCTGCCCTGATCTTTGGAACCCGATCTAATCATACCCCTTCCCAATCTTGGGAAAATTCCACCCCAGCAAGGAGAACACCGGCAACTCCCCCTCACTGACAGCTCCAGAAACTCTGGGGTAAACAACAGAGATTTTGTTCACTAACTCGAACAGGCAGCTGATGGTTGCCTAACCGATAGAACAGATCGTTTTTGTTTTGTTTGGCTGTTTATGAATAATGCAAATCCCCGTCCTGTGCTGGCCTGTCAAATAGTCCTGACAGGCCAAATACCTTCTGGCAAAACGTGCAAGTGGGAATTTGAAGACTGCGGAGGGACAGGGACACTGTATTGGACCCATCGGGCATATCCCACCCATGCACCGTGTCTCCTGACACATTCCAGAAACATCTCCCTTGGCTAGGTCATGAGGAATCCAGTAGACTGCAGGTGATAGAATTTTTACAAAGCTTTTCATTAGCTAGACTCTCAAGGCCAAGTATGTTGATGAAGCCACTACAGTTGAGGTGGGCTCTCTCCCTGATCTTGGGAAGCAGGATTGGGCTCACATTGAGTAAAAACGATGCACCTCCAGAAGCAAAGTTATTTTTTCACAAATGGCGGAGGGGTGCCCTTGGTCGCCATATCTCTGGAGATACCTCATCATACACAGATCTCTGAACTTTTGTATTAATCATGGGCTCCCCAGAATGAAATTGTAAGCCACTGTGGCACACAGCTATATCTACCCCCACCCCTTGGTGTTTTCACTGTAGTGGCTGCAGTGTCCTTTGCAGTAGTCGTGTGACACAGTTTTGGCTAACGAGAAATCTATTGTGCACTTCTAGAAAGGCTTCTGCTTATCCTGATTAAAGGGGCACAGACCGCTGGCCGCCATCTTGCCATCATAAGGAACATATGAAGAGAAACAGGCAATCCAGATCTCTAACAAAGCAACTCCCTACTTGCTGACTTCTTGCTGCGCAAGAGAAAATAGATCCTCATTGTTTGTGCCACTGTTAACTGTGTTTTCTGTAACTTGCAGACAAAAGCGTTAGGAAATGACGGAGAAACCCATGAAACTGGTATTTTCGTAGGTCAAATGATTGATTCACGTCATTTATTCAAACTCTATGGCTAAGAACCCTCTAGGCTGGGTCTGTAGATGTGTGTCAGTGAGTGTGGCTTTGACACCAAATAACTAAACCATTAAGTCAATGCATTAGGGAAAGTGCAAAATAGGCGTCCAGAGGCTCAGCAACATCATCAAAGTCTTGGGTTCTCCCCGGGCCTACTTTCTGCCTTCTACAATGTCAAGCTTCTGGACAAGAATCCTAAAATTCCCACTAACTGGGTCACTTGGGTCACATGCTTATCCCAAACCATGACCATGATTCTGGCTGTGGTATAAATCAATCAGCGTCCAATCCTGGGTCTGCGATGGGGTCTGCTTCCCTCTCGAAGCCACAACGTTCTAGGTGCTTTCTGGAAGTGGGAACGGCTAGGAAAATGGACACAGGCTAGATAACCACGCTGTCCACAATAGGTCTCCATTAAGTTGGGGATAAGGAGTTGGCAGAAACAGAAACCACCAGAGTGGAATCCATAGACATCTGGTTGTTTCCATACCTTGGCAATTATAAGTAATGCTGCAGTGAACATGGGGATACAGATATCTTTCTGAAGTTTGCCTTCCTTTTCTTTGGATAAATACTCAGAGGTGGAATTGCTGGACTCTATGGTAGTTCTATCTTTAAGTTTTTGATGAGTCTCCATGCTGTTCTCCACATTGGCTGCTCCAATTTACATTCCTATCAACCATGCACAAGGGCTCCCTTTTCTCACATCTTCACCAACACTTGTTATTTCTCATCTTTTTTTAAAAAAATTTTTTTTAATGTTTTTTATTTATTTCTAGGAGAGAGAGAGAGGGAGACAGCGTGAGCAGGGGAGGGTCAGAGAGAGAGGGAGTCACAGACTGAAACAGGCTCCAGGCTCTGAGCTGGCAGTCAGCACAGAGCCCGACGTGGGGCTCGAACCCATGAACGGCGAGATCATGACCCAAGCGAAAGTCAGACGCTTAACCAACTAAGCCACCCAGGCGCCCCTATTTCTCATCTTTTTGATGATAACCATTTGAACAGGTGTGAAGGTATATCTCATTGTGGTTTTGATTTTCATTTCCCTGAAGATTAACAATGTCAAACATCTTTCTTTTTTTATGTTTATTCATTTTTAAGAGTGAGAGAGACAGAATGTGAACAGGGGAGGGGAAGAGAGAGAAGGTGACACAGAATTTGAAGCAGGCTCCAGGTTCTGAGCTGTCAGCACAGAGCCCGATGTGGGGCTCAAACTCCAGAACCATGAGGTCATGATCTGAGCTGACATCGGCCGCCCAACCGACTGAGCCACCCAGGCGCCCCAAGCATCTTTCTTGTATATGTGGCCCATCTATATGTCTTCTTTGAGAAAATGTCTATTCCAATCTTCAGCCCATTTTTAAAGCAGATTGTTTTGTGCTGTTAAGTTGTATGAGTTCATTAGATATTTAGGGTATTCGCCCCTTATCAGGTGTATGATTTGCAAATTTTTTCCCCCATTCACTATGTTGCCTTTTTGTTTGTCGATGGTTTCCTTTCCAGAGGCCTTAAGTTTGCTGTAGTCACACCTGTTTATTTAATTCTTGCTTTTGACTGTGGTGTCAGAGTTTAAAAAAAATTATTGGCAAGACCTATGTCAAGAAACCTACCGCCCGTGTATTCTTATAGGAGTATTATGGTTTCAGGCCTCACATTTCGAGTCTTTAGTCGACTTTCAGCTAATTTTTATGTAAAGTGTAAGAAAGTGACCCACTTTCATTCTTTTCCATGTGTACCTGTCCAGTTTTCACAGCACCATTTACTGAGGAGACCGCCCTTTCCCCATTGTGTATTCTTGGCAACTTTCTCGTAAATCAATTGACCATATATGTGTGGGCTTATCTCTGGGCTCTCTGTTCAGTTCATTGGTCTCTGCGGCAGTTTTTATGCCAACACCTCGCTGTGTGAATTACTACAGCTTTGTACCACAGCCTGGAGTCTGGGGGCGCGATGTCCCTAGCTTTGTTCTTTCTCGATTGCTTTGGCTATTTGGATTCTTTGGCAGTTCCATACAAACCTGGTACTGTTTTTATCTTCCCCTGTAAGCTAGGTTGTTGGAATTTTGATCGAGGTTGCATGGAATCTGTAGATGGCTTTGGGAAACGGTAGCATTTAAATTCCGAGGGGGATCCGGATAGTTTGTTGCACAAATGGTGCTGGCATAAATAATTAACTCCCCATGGTCAACTACAAAGACCCTGGTCCCTACGTACAGATGGATACATTCCAGATATATTAAATTTTTAAATTAAAGGGAAAAAGATGAGATCTTTTTGACTCCGGACCGAGGGAACCTTGGCTAAGCCGGAACCCAGGCGAACTGACCCTGGAGTTCCGCCTCTAACTTTGGGCCCCACCCTCTACGTCACGGGGTGTCCAGCCAATGAGAATTGGGCATGGGCGGCGCGCTCAGCCAATGGGGCCACGGCGGGAGATTTGAAAGGCCCTGGGGGGGCGGGGCGAGGCCCGGCTGGTTCCGTTGTTTGGCCGCGGCCAGGAAGGGGGGCTGTGCTCGGCCTCCAGGTGAGCTGGCTTCCTCTCGTGGGTCTTGCGCCGGGACAGGGCAGGCGATCGGGGAGGTCGGGGGTCCGTTGGGCGGGCCCGCGCGCACCCGTGGGGCTGCTGGGAGCTCAAGGGTAGAGGGAGGGTCCCGAACCGGGGGTGCGCAGGGGGAGGCCTGGGGAGGCGAGACCGGCAGCCCTGGTCCCGTTGAGCCAGCGAGCTGACTTGCTCCCTTCCACCAGCCCCAGGCCTGCGCTTCCGGTTAGATCGGTCCGATCCCTCCGTCTCTCGCTCCCTGGTTTTTTTTTTTTTTTTTTTTGGTTTTCTGCTTCCTACAGCCCTGTTTCCCTTGTCTGCCCAGCTCTCCTCTCCCTTTCCCTCCCAGGATGGCCCAGAAGGAGAACGCTTACCCCTGGTCCTACAGCCGGCAGACGGTAAGGGCTTTCCCACTTCCCCTCCCCCCACCCGCATGGGGAGTTCCTGCCTGGGGATTTGAGGTCTCGCGGAAGGGGGGGAGGGGGGGCGATGATCCTCCAAGTCGCCCCCGTTTTTGCTCCAACGTCTGGGTCCCAAGAGTTTGCTGGCTAGAACCCGGTGTGGTCATTTCAACCGCATCCCATCAGGTGCTGCCAACTTGAACCTGACCAGCCTGTGAGGACCTCTGCAAGGGTGGAACCAGCTTGTCACATATAAATGACATCTGGGGCTGAGCAGACAGGTTGCAGGGTTCCCAGCCCTTATCTTAAAATAATAGGCTAAACAGGAAATAGAAATAGACTCTGAACGGGTTTATGTAAATTTAAGATTCATAATTTGGAATTTGTCTTAATGGCCGGTGTGAAGTGAAGATCTGAATAGATTTATTTTCCAATTCTCCTAAGATTTACAGTGGAGAGTCTACTCTCTGATTTGAAAGGCCACCTTTATTATATAAGATGCCCACCTAAATGTGGGTCTGTTTCTGGACCCTGTTTTGTTCAGCGTGCGCGCTCGTGACTTCTGCACTGGTGTCACTGCTTGGGGATGGGTTTTTAGGGCACCAGGCTTTCTTCTCCTGGCTAAGAACAAGGAAGGGGCTCTCACTGGCTTCGCTCCCTTTTTGGTGGGGCTTGGGTGACCTGAAGCGTCCATCTGTCCCCTTGTCCACCAGCTCCCGCCGACGTGGAGCACCCGGTGAGGATGTCAAGAAGGGAGGCTGAGGGGCACCTGGGTGGCTCAGTGGGTTAAGCGACTGACTCTTGGTTGCAGCTCAGGTCATGATCTCACAGGTTCCTGAGACAGCATGGAGCCTGCTTGGGACTCTCCCTCTCTCACTACCCCTCTCCCACTCCACTGTCTCTGTCTCTCTCAAAATAAATAAATAAACTTAAAAAAAAAAGAATGGAGGCTGAAACAGAAGCCACTGTCACATCTGCGGTGGTAGAAAAGAAAGTTGTGTATTTTACTCTGAGAAGCAGCAAGTGAGAAGTGGCCCAGGGGCATCAGCGTAACCCTCAGTATCCCCGAAGCCTGGTGCTGCAAAGGGGGTAAATACTGGAATTTGTTGCAACCTTCCAGACCTCCAGGACCTTATCTACGCCTTGATAGACTGAGCTTTTTAGGAGTGTGAGGGTGCCTATGCTGATCCTTAAGTTGGGGACATTTGTTACCTGGCCCTCTACTACCCGCTGGGGTGGGGGTCGGTGCGAGTGGATGTGGGGCTGCAGACAGACCGGACTGGAATGTGGGACAGTTTCGTGCCTGAGAATGTGGTGTGGGCCAGGGCCAGCGAGGTGAAATGTTCAGTGTTGGGGTGAGTCCTTTGCTTCTCATCTCCGGCTACCTTAGGTTGCTTATTAAGAACCCATTTTAGGGGCTCCTGGGTGGCTCAGTCTGTTAAGCGTCCAACTTTGGCTCAGGCCATGATCTCATGGTTCGAGCCCCGCATCCGGCTCTGTGCTGACAGCTCAGAGCCTGGAGCCTGCTTCCGATTCTGTGTCTCCCCCTCTCCCTGCCCCTCCCCTGCTCGTGTGCTCGTGCTCTGTCTCTCTCTCTCTCAAAACTAAATAAACATTAAAAAAAAAAAAAGAACCCATTTTATGGGCGGCTCAGTCAGTTGAGCATCTAACTTGATTTCTGCTCAGTCGTGTTCTCACCGTTTGTGCGATCGAGAGCCCCGCTTTGGGCTCTGCGCCGACCGTGCAGAGCCTGATTGGGATTCTCTCTCTCTCCCTATCCCTCTGCCCTTCCCCTGCTCTCTCTCAAAATAAAAGAACATAAGAAAGAAAAAGAACCTATGTTAATACAGGGTGATGAGCGGAGCTTAGGGGGTTTGGAGCAAAACTGTGGTCTCAGTGTTCCTCTGAGCAGGTGGGTGGCTGGGCGGCCCTGCAGAAAGTACTGAAATGCTGCTTGCGGCACATTCCTAGCGGGTCCCTGGGACAAAGGCACCCTCAGAGCTCCCCCTGCTCCTTCTCAGACTCAGCCTGGCCTCAACACCCTGCCCCAGAGAGTCCTCCGGAAGGAGCCTGGCACCCCACCTGCCCTGGTCCTCATGAGCCGCTCCAACGCCCAGCCCACAGGTAACTGGGAACCTGGGGGAGAGGGTTGAGCGGATGGACCAGGATCTAGGGGGTGGGCGCCCGGATCAAGATGTCAGAGGAGGGTCTCAGCTTCCCTGTTGTTTGTTTAGCCGCTGCAGGCCAGAAGGTGGTGGAGAACAGCGCTGGGCCCCCCAACTTCTCAATGTGAGTACCCAAGGCCTGGAGTGGCGGGAGAGGGGACGGCGGGACAGCAAACAGGTAGAAACGAGAGAGGTATCCGCTCAGGGCAGGAGCCAGGATGCAGGCAGGAAAGCCCGGTCCATCCCCGACTCCCTCCAGAGAAGACCAGGGCAGAGGGAGTCCCCACCTCAGGGGACTGCCCGGCCATCACTCAGCTGCCTCCCCCTGCCCCCCCTCCCCCCAAGCAGGCGATCCTTCACCATCGACGACTTTGAGATTGGGCGGCCTCTGGGCAAAGGCAAGTTTGGCAACGTGTACTTGGCTCGGGAGAAGAAAAGCCATTTCATCGTGGCCCTCAAAGTCCTCTTCAAGTCCCAGATAGAAAAGGAGGGCGTGGAGCACCAGCTTCGCAGGGAGATCGAAATCCAGGCCCATCTGCAGTAGGAGCCCACGCGCGCCCCCCCGCCCCCCAGCCCTTCTCTGCTCCTCCCTCCGCTCGCCTTTCAGCCCCTGCCCCGCCCGGACTGCCGCTTAGTCCCCCCAGTGCGGCCTGGGGGTCGTGGCACTGTCGTCTTTCCCATTTCCTTGAGCCAGGATGCAGCCCGAGTCCTCCCCTCCCTCCTCCAGGCATCCCAACATCTTGCGTCTCTACAACTATTTCTACGACCGCAGAAGGATCTACTTGATTCTGGAGTACGCACCCCGCGGGGAGCTCTACAAAGAACTACAGAAGAGCCGCACTTTTGATGAGCAGCGGACGGCCACGGTCGGGGCGGGGGGGCACAGGGGGCATGGGCAGGGGGTCCATTGCTTGTAGCTGGAGCTCCAGCCTCGCCTGACTTCCTGTCCCTCCCCCCCCCCCCCCCCCCAGATCATGGAGGAGCTGGCGGACGCCCTGATGTACTGCCACGGGAAGAAGGTGATTCACAGAGACATAAAGCCAGAGAATCTACTCTTGGGGCTCCAAGGGGAGCTAAAGATCGCCGACTTCGGCTGGTCTGTGCACGCCCCCTCCCTGAGGTGAGGCGGGCCGGGAGCCCTGCCCTCGGGGCGGATGGCTGGGGCGGCCAAGATCATACCGCTCCATGTGGGCTACATCCCCTGCCGCAGGGCCCTGTCCGAGCCTGGTTGGAACACCCCGCTGGCGCATCCTCGGGTCCCTGGCTGCCTGTCCAGCCGCAGGGAAAAGAGAGGCGGGCTTGATCCGGGATCCCTTCCCCCCACCTCCTCAATCCTCCCAGGAGGAAGACGATGTGCGGCACCCTGGACTACTTGCCCCCAGAGATGATTGAAGGGCGCACGCACAACGAGAAGGTGGACCTGTGGTGCATCGGGGTCCTTTGCTATGAGCTGCTGGTGGGAAACCCGCCCTTCGAGAGCGCTTCCCACAATGAGACATATCGGCGCATCGTCAAGGTGAGCGGGGGGGGGGGGGGGGGGGGGGGGG
>NW_024080689.1:3485778-3515952 GCF_003009895.1 Hyaena hyaena
GTCCGACTTTCGCTCAGGTCATGATCTCGCGGTTCGTGGGTTCGAGCCCCGCGTCGGGCTCTGTGCTGACTGCCAGCTCAGAGCCTGGAGCCGGTTTCAGTCTGTGACTCCCTCTCTCTCTGACCCTCCCCTGCTCACACTGTCTCTCTCTCTCTTCGAAAAAAA
Organism: Hyaena hyaena; assembly: GCF_003009895.1. Classification (NCBI taxonomy): domain Eukaryota; kingdom Metazoa; phylum Chordata; class Mammalia; order Carnivora; family Hyaenidae; genus Hyaena; species Hyaena hyaena. Next base: position 3,485,944 of record NW_024080689.1, read on the forward strand.
AAAACAAAAAACTGCGGGGTCTTCTCCTTCCCCTCCTGTAGGTGGACCTGAAGTTCCCCCCATCCGTGCCTGCGGGCGCCCAGGACCTCATCTCCAAGCTGCTCAAGCATAACCCCTCCGATCGGCTGCCCCTGGCCCAGGTCTCAGCCCACCCTTGGGTCCGGGCCCACTCGCGGAGGGTGCTGCCTCCCTCCGCCCTTCAGTCTGTCCCCTGACGTGTCTCTGCCATTCACTCGGTTGTGTCTGTCTGTATGCCTGTATCTGTGTACTCGGAAGGGGGGGTACCTGGCCTGTTCCTCTGTCTGTCTTCTACCTCCTTTTTATTTAATAAAGGCTGAAGGTTTTTATAGGGATGAGTTTAGACGTTTCCAGGTGGAGACTGCTGTGCGGGGGCTTCCCTTAGAGGGAAGGGATGGAGCTGGGAGGGCACCGCACCGCTGCCCCCCAGCCAGCGCCCACACCCACATTCTGTTCCCAGCACACCCCCCCTGCCCCCCCAACATGGTTTCTTAACGTGTTCCAGCTCCCAGGGCCTGGCTGCTGGGGCCTCAGCTCCACTCTGCTGCCTTCAACACCACCCGCCTCTCCCCTCCTCTTCTCTCAACTGCGGCACCTCTAACTAAGCCTTTCCTTCTGGTTCATTCTCCACCAACCTGGAACGTTGCTGTACCTTAGACGTTGTCTTTGTTTCACTGCTCACATCTGATACAAGAGGGATAAGGGAAGGGATGCACAGAGAGGTTACCTGGGCCACCGGAAGTCACACAGCTCGTAATGGGAGAGCCCACTTTTAGAAGTCCGTATTCACGACCGCCAGGCTAGAATGGTGTATTGACCCCTTTGCACAGCACACACATTTATTTTCTGCGCATACATAGTGCAGACCTGGGACACGAAGTGCAGTTTTTACCGCTACTGTGTGGTCTAGGAGGAAAGAACGGTTCTTCTTTATCAGATTAAGGGAGGGTTTGGTTTTTTTGTCTCGGGAATAGGTATTGACTTTGACTTCCATCAAACGCTTTTTCTGCATCTGTTGATTATTTGCTCTTTTAATCGAGGTCAAGTATGTGAATAAATTTTCTTTTTTATACTTAATGTACTTAAAAAAAATTTTTTAACAAATGTTCTTATTTCGGGGGCGCCTGGGTGGCTCAGTCAGGTGAGTGGCCGACTTCGGCTCAGGTCATGATCTCAAGGTTTGTGAGTTCTAGCCCTGTATTGGGCTCTCTGCTGTCAGCGCAGAGCCTGCTTTGGAGCATCTCTCTCTCTCTTTCTCTCTCTGTCTGCCCCTCCCCTGCGCTCTCAAAAATAAACATTTTGCGGGGCGCCTGGGTGGCTTAGTCGGTTAAGCGTCCGACTTTCACTTGGGTCATGATCTCGCGGTTCATGGGTTCGAACCCCGCGTCGGGCTCTGTGCTGACTGCCAGCTCAGAGCCTGGAGCCTGTTTCAGTCTGTGACTCCCTCTCTCTCTGACCCTCCCCTGCTCACGCTGTCTCTCTCTCTCCTAGAAATAAATAAAACATTAAAAAAAATTTTTTTAAATAATAAAAAAAATAAACATTTTGAAACAAATGAAACAATTGAATTGTAGCAGGATTCTCCCAGAGAGTCGTGACACCAAGGCTTTTTTTTTTTTTTTCCCAGGAAGCAACTTTATTCCCGCGGGGGAGCGGAGCTCAGTAGGGTTCCTACCCAAAGAACTGAGCCCCGAACACCATGTGGTGTGGTTTTTTATATATTTTTTACTTCTTTGTCTCCCATACATGGCAACACACAAACATGTAGTCTGATTAACGTCTCATGTTACAAGGTCATGAGGGATGTTGTCACGTACACGAATAGCAAGGTTGCCTTGAGATGTTCTTTATTTTAGTTTTCTTTCCTTAGGGAGGGTTAGATGTTATAAGGCCTTTTTGATTTTAAATCTCTGGTTTCTCTCTCTTTTCTTCTCTGCCAACCGCACCCTTCCAACGGCCAGTGAAACCCACCAGGTCCCAGCCCACCTTCCTGCCTCAAACTCGGCTCCTCTCTTCCTAGTTCACCCTCGACTCCGCTTTTTCCCCGTTTTGATTCCTGGCGCATTCTCCACACCGGAAGTTAGATTAGAGTACTTGTAATAAAATCCAAACTCGTTCTCGACAAGGTCATCTACAGATTTTCAACCCTGCCCGCACATCAGACCCCTGGAGGGACTTAAAAAGAAAACAAAAATGCTCGCCGCGCTGACAAATTCAAATTCAGGTTGCATTGCCCTCAGTGGTGACCCAGACATCCATCCGTTTTAAAAGTCTCAGTTGAGGGGAGCACCTGGGTGCCGGGGTGGCTCAGTCGGTTAAGCGTTGGACTCCTGACTTCGGCTCAGGTCATGATTTCAAGGTTTGTGGGTTCGAGCCCTATGTCAGGTTCTGTGCTGAACCTGCTGACCCTGCTTGGGATTCTCTCTCTCCCTCTCTCTCTCTCTCTCTTTCTCTCTCTCTCTCTCTCGCTCCTGCTCTCACTGCCTCTCTTACAGAGCCTGAAGAGACTCCACCCCCTCCACGCAACTCCAAGCTCTTCTCCCAACACTAAAGCACTGGCCTCTGGCCTCCTGGCCGCTCCTTGGGCCAAATCTGTTTCCACCTCCAGGTCTTTGCTCTTGCCTCTTTCTAGAACACCACCCCGCAACCTACTTTTGAGTACTGGGAAGAATCAGTGACCTGTGTCATGACCTTCTGTCAGTGACGTTCCCTTTTTTTTTTTTTAATATTTTTTTATTTATTTCTAGGAGAGAGAGACAGTGTGAGCAGGGGAGGGTCAGAGAGAGAGGGAGTCACAGACTCTGAAACAGGCTCCAGGCTCTGAGCTGGCAGTCAGCACAGAGCCCGACGCGGGGCTCGAACCCACGAACCGCGAGATCATGACCTAAGCGAAAGTCGGACGCTTAACCGACTAAGCCACCCAGGCGCCCCAGTGAAGTTCCCTTTTCTAAAGGCTTCCTCTCCTTACTCATGAACATTCTACCTGTTTCAGTAAAACCCGCCCCCTTAATGACGTGAGAATATGACCATTCTATACCCCACATAACACAACATTCCACCCCTCCTCCCACTCGACAAACACCCTACTTCACAAACCCTACAAAGAACACCAGGGCCTGTGTCCTGGGGCGTGGGGTGGAGGGAACAAGTGTCCTAGTTGATGTTTTCAGTAAAGCTATCCTTACTCAGAGTCCAGCTGACTGGGAGCATTTGTCTCTTTGAGTACTTGATGCTCACCTTACCTTTCCGCTGAACAGACGATGACAGAAAAGAGAAACGAAAAGCCACCCCCTCTTCTTTTGGGGGGGAATCTGGTTGTGTCCTGCTGGTAGATTGACAGATATTTCTCGCTCTCGAAAGCCGATCTGCATTTCTGTGGGTGGTGCCGGCTGGCAAGATCTGCTCCGTCACTGTGGTCTGGGGGGTGGGGAGGGGAGCTCTATGGAGGAATGAGCTTTCGCTTCTGGCTAGCACACTTTCTCCACTGTTTTTTAGCCATGGGACCTTGGCCGAGTTGTTTAATCTTTATGAACATTCAAGTTGGAAAGAACGATCCTACCTTGCTTATAACATAGTCTGTTCTCAAGGGCAGTAGTAACTAGGTTTACAAATCTGGTCTCGGGCACCTGGGTGGCTCAGTTGGTTAAACATCGGGCTCTTGGTTTCGGCTGGGGTTTGTGGGTTTGAGCCCCGCATGGGGCTCTGACAGTGTGGAGCCTGCTTGGGATTCTCTCTGTCTCTCCCTCTCTCTCTGCCCCTCTCCTGCTCGATCGATCTCTCTCTCTCTCTCTCTCAAAATAAATAAATAAACTTATTTTTAAAAAAGATACATAGAGGGGCGCCTGGGTGGCTTAGTCGGTTAAGCGTCCGACTTTCGCTTAGGTCGTGATCTCGCGGTTCGTGGGTTCGAGCCCCGCGTCGGGCTCTGTGCTGACTGCCAGCTCAGAGCCTGGAGCCCGTTTCAGTCTGTGACTCCCTCTCTCTCTGACCCTCTTCTGTTCACGCTGTCTCTCTCTCTCTCTCCTAGAAATAAATAAAAAACATTAAAAAAATTAAAAAAAAAAAGATACATAGAACAGAAAATGATATAAAAGCAAGAAAACATTCCCCAGAGAACATATAGAGATGGCAAATAAACACATGAAAAGATTTTCAACATCGTTGTAAATTAGTTACTAGGGAACATAAGTTAAAAGGATGAGACGTTACTAAATGCCTACCAGAATGGCTAAAAGAAGGAAGACAGACAAGCCCTAATGGGTTTGCTTCTAGGGTTTCAAAGGAATGGAAAATAAAATTCCCTTTCCCACCCAGGAGATAAATCCCCACACACCGGCTGCATCTCAAGGAAGTGGCTTTCTAAGTTTGGAATAGGTTGAGGCCATGTTTCCTCAGAGCCCCTATACCTGAGTGAGCTGTGCAGAGTCCCAAACCCTGAATGGTCTTATCTAGGGCATCGCATTTTCTACCCAGATTTATATTTTGTGCACTTCAGCTGATCACAGGAATGAACGAATCTAATAGTTGGGAAAGCTGTATTCGTGTCACACCCTGTCTCCCAAGGGACGTGGCTTGAAACAGAACTGAGTGGTATTGATCTGACTGACCTCTAATGCCATGAAACTAGCTCCTGGGATAGCCCGATGCGTGGCAGACATTCTCTGCCCACGGGGACAGCTAAGGTCGAGACAGATTGGCAGTCATCTGTTCGGAAGCATGGCGTGAGAAGTTTCTTGGGGCTACATGGGTAGGAATCGGCTGGTTGGGATTTGGAGGGACTATCAGTGGACACCCAGAAAGACGGTCAGCCCCCAAAGCAGCAGCCAGGGACATATACCCGCGGAGAATGTCACAGAGAAAACTGAACTAAAATCCGGGGAGCCAATCAAATGCAGAGAATATGGACACAGAATAATGTACAAGAAAGGGACTAAAAGATTGGTGGTTTTTGAGGCTCGATGGAACATAAAATTCAGAGGATTATCTTGGTTTGTATTTCCTGTTAATGTTGTATAGTTTTAACTAGAGTGTTTATCTTTATGAATACGCCTACATACACGTGATTTCACTTTATTTTTTTTACATGATTTCATTTTAAAATTAAAAAAAAAAAATTGACAGAGAGCGATAGAACATAGAGATGGAAAGAACCTGGGCCCTCAGTGGTTTTGTTGAGCTACTGAATTTACCGACCCTGGAGACCTTGACCATCTTCCTGTTATATGCGTCTTTGGCTGATTTGCTTGTAAGATCAAGGGTTATTAACAATTTGTCATATATTTGGCCGAGATTTGTTTTCCTCTCTGCAATTCATCTTTTAATGTAGTTTATACTTCCCAGCAGCCGTTAGCGCAAGAGGTAGCAAACTATCTGTGAAAGTCTGGGGAGTAAATCACTACCTCTGTGGGCCATTGGTATTCTGTTGAAGCTACTCAGCTTTGCCATTACGGCACGAAAGCGACGATAGACAGTTCTTCAATGAGTGGATCTACTGTATTCCAATAAAACGTATGGATGCTGAAATCTGAATTTCATATGCTTATATGAATTTTCTTTTTTTTAATGTTTTTATTTATTTCTGAGAGATAGAGAGACAGACAGCGTGAGCAGGGGAGGGTCAGAGAGAGAGGGAGACACAATCTAAAACAGGCTCCAAGCTCTGAGCTGGCAGTCAGCACAGAGCTCGAGTGGGGTTCGAACCCACGAACCATGAGATCAGGACCTGAGCCGAAGTCGGACACTTAATCGACTGAGCCACCCAGGCGCCCCTGAGTTTTCATATCTTTTATTTTTTCAGCCATTTAATCATGTAAAAACCATTATCGGCTCACAAGCCATATAAAACTGGAGGCGAGGGGTGCCTGGGTGGCTCACTTGGTTAAGTGCTCCACTCTTGGTTTCGGCTCAGGCCATGATCTGGTGGTTCATGAGTTTGAGGCCTGCATTGGGCTCTGCCCTGATGGTGTGGACCCTGCTTGGGATTCTCAATCTCTCTCTGCCCCTTCCCTGCTTGCTCTCTCGCTCTCTATCCAAATAAATGAATAAACCTAAAAAATAAATGGGCGGGGCGCCTGGGTGGCTTAGTCGGTTAAGCATCCGACTTTCGCCTAGGTCATGATCTCGCGGTTCGTGGGTTCGAGCCCCGCGTCGGGCTCTGTGCTGACTGAAGGCTCAGAGCCTGGAGCCTGTTTCAGTCTGTGACGCCCTCTCTCTCTGACCCTCCCCTGCTCACGCTCTCTCTCTCTCTCTCTCCTAGAAATAAATAAAACATTTAAAAAATAAATAAATGGGCGTGAGCTGGATTTGGCCCATGGCCCTACCTCACTGACCTAATGAAGTGCATACTGTGGTGCCTCCCCCACAGCCCCTGCCCTCTCCCCCCCCCCGCCTTCTCCCCCCACTGTGCTGCAGCCAGGTTTGGAGGGAACTGACCTGTCCCCAAGCTCTAGGAGGAGCAGACTGTGTAGGAAACAGAACGCCACAGTGACCACAGGCGAATATTCGTTCAGGCTCCAAGATCTCTGAGAAAACTCGAGATCAAGATTTAAAATAACCCAAGAGGACTTGAGTGAAATGCCCTTGGGAATCTGGGCTATTCTTTTTTTTTTTTTTTTAATGTTTTATTTATTTCTAGGAGAGAGACAGAGAGAGACAGCGTGAGCAGGGGAGGGTCAGAGAGAGAGGGAGTCACAGACTCTGAAACAGGCTCCAGGCTCTGAGCTGCACAGAGCCCGACGCGGGGCTCGAACCCACGAACCGCGAGATCATGACCTAAGCGAAAGTCGGACGCTCAACCAACTAAGCCACCCGGGCGCCCCAGGGCTGTTCTTTAGTACACAGATAGGGATTTTTTTGCCTAAGAGAAGCCCGGAGTAAACAGCACATAATACTCTCCTCTTTGTGTTACGTCATCCCATAACGTTTCCTATCATACCTTGTTTTTCTGCTGAGATCATTCCTGCGAGGTGTTTACCAGAGGTACATTGTTGCCACTCTCTCTAAGCTCTTGTTGATTCATATCTCTGTGAAGGTATATGCGATGATGGAAAATAAAGCTCTGGACCTCTGGCTGTCCGTTCGGGGTCCCCTGTGCCCCGCTATACTGTCGTCTCTTTTTCTCAATTCCTTCGCCACCCCAGGTCCCCGATCCTTTGAGGTCGACATAACTGTTTTAACCTAATAAGTTGATCCTTGTCATCTTGGTAGAGTGATGGCTTCTGGACTCAATCCAAAGCCAATCACATCCTGGCCCGAGGGACTAAATCGACATCTGAACCAGTTGAGGCCACTAAGATGCAAAGGGAGATTAGCTGGGGACTTGGGGAAAGACGTGTCCTTGTTCTTGCGCGAGGCCTAATGGAAGCTATTCCTTTCTCCCTTTCTGGAAGATGTGGGAGATGGGCTATCATTCCCACATGGGATGAGTCCTATCATTCAGGGTTCCTGGTTGCAGGACACAGAAAGTAATTCGGTGCAATTTGAGGATAAATGGACTTTATTATGAGCATCCTGGGTAGTTCGCAGACTCTATAGGAGCACTAGAAATCTCTAGAAGGAGGAGCTTGGAGTCTGCACAGTCAAGGAAAATGCTACCGCAGAAGCGCAGTGGAGCCGGAGCCGTGTGCCAGGAAACAGGAGAAAGGGGTGGCTTGGCATTTCAGCTTCTGTAGTGGGAGATGGGCTCTGCCTGATGAGATGGGAGGGTCCTTCAACACTGAGATTCAGCTCTTGGGAGACCAAAAAGGGTGACAAATGACCCCTGTCACGGACAGACTGAAGGTTTTTGTCAGTCCAAAATTCCTGGGTTGAAGCGCCACCCCCCAAAGTGATGGTATTTGGAGGTGGGGCCTTTGAAGGTAATTAGGGTTTAGATGACGTAATCGGGTTGGGGTCCTTATGCTAGGATTGGTCCCTTTATTTTATTTTCTTTTAATGTGTTATTTATTTCTGAGAGAAAGAGAGAGAGATAAACAGCGTGAGCAGGGGAGGGGCAGAGAGAGAGGGAGACACAGAACCTGAAACAGGCTCCAGGCTGTGAGCTGGCAGTCAGCACAGAGCCTGACGTGGGGCTCAAACCCATAAACCGTGAGATCATGACCTGAGCTGAAGTTGGACGCTTCACTGACTAAGCCACCCAAGCACCCCGATTGGTGCCTTTATAAGCAGAAGCTGAGAGCTAGCTTTCTTTGTGGTGTGAGACACCTGGAGAAGACAGGAAATGGGGACCCCTGGACATGTAGAAGTGTCTGATGTACTGTCCATTGTTGAAGACACCTGGTTTTGGTATTTTGTTACAGGAGCCCAAGAAGACTTATACAACCTCCAAAGAATGACAAACAACGTAGCCATTTTGCCACCATCAGGAAGCACACTTGGAGTAAAGCTGCCCCCATAGACCGAAATTAGGTCCTTAGTGACATCCTTAGCCCACTGGACACGGGCTTCTCTGATGCGTGCTCCGTCTTGAGACCATTATTGCACGACGCAACGCAGTCCCCTTCTTTTAACCCTGTTGCTGGTTCAACTTGCACTTTTCTATCACTTGCTGGATAAAGATCCCCTGCCTGCTGAGGGGTGAAGGGAAGACAAGGTGTGGGGGGCGGGGTGACAGTTCCAGAGAGGGGGTTGAAGCTTAGAGTAGACCACTGGCCTGAGAGTTTATTAATCAGGACTCTGGGTGCAAGTCACAGAAACACATCTTGAATGCATTCAAGTCACAAAGGAGAAATTAGTGGTTTGAGAGTTTATTAATCAGGACTCTGGGCGCAAGTCACAGAAACACATCTTGAATGCATTCAAGTCACAAAGGAGAAATTAGTGGTTTGGGGTCATTTACTGAATACATGTTATATGCTGGGCATTGTGCTAAGCACTGAGGGTACAGATCAAAACAGACGGGAAACAACCTTACCCTCCCGGAGCTTACATGAGCAAATAAACAAATACAGGGTGTGTTAGATGGCAGTAAGGGCTGTGCACAAAAGGAAGGGAAGGGAAATTGGGAATTACTGGGGAAAGTGGCTGCAGTTTTAAACAGGTGGTCAGGGGAGGCCTCACTGAAAAGGCGGTATTTGAATAAGGAACTGAGGCTGACATTTTCCGAAAGAAAAAAACAAAAGAAAAGAAAAGAAAAAAGGAAAGGAAAGGGAAGGAAGGAAGGGAGGGAGGGAGGGAGGGAGGGAGGGAGGGAGGGAAAGCAAGATCAAGTGTAAATCCCTGAAACAGCGTTGGAGGAACAGTGTGGAGGCCGGCAGTGTGGCTCCGGCAAGACCAGCGAAGGGAAGAGAAGGAAGAGATGGGATCAGAATGGTATCAGGGCTCCGATCCTCACGCAGAGCCATTCATTTCTTGAATATTTTACCTCGTGGCAAAATCACACGCCATCCTCCAAGCGGAGAGATGCTCATACGTGGAGGGGACCGGAGGCAGCGAACACAGTGGCAAAAGCACAGCAAAGCCCTGAAGCCTGCTTCGTGGTCCTTCGGGAGCCGCTCTGGCCGGTGCCTGCGCCAGGTCTGTGCGCCGAGCAGGATGATGCAACTCGGACCATCCGCGTTCTGGCGAGGGTTCTGCTTTCGTCGCTCCCGACGGACTGCGGGTGGTTCAATCCCGATGGTCCGAGCAGGACAGACTCTTTTCATCCCCCACAAACTCCCCTAGGGGCCGCATCTCTCGTGCCCGCTCGGTGGGTCCGCTAAGCAACAATTGTGGGCGTGACACTTGCGGGTGGAAAGTGTCTGAGCCCGACCCGGGAGGACTGGGGCATTTCGGGGCCTTGATCTTTAAGATTTGCCCCGCCTCCTCCTGAAGGGGCGGAGCGACGAGGGCAGCCGTCCCCGCCTTCGCACCACCAGGCCGGCTCTCACGTGGGTTGGGCCGCTCAGTAACAGCTCTTCTTCCGGGACTTCCTGGTCGCCGCGACCAATCGGAGTGCTCTTCCTGTCCTGACCATTGTCAGCCGGCTGCCAATCGCGCGCCTCTACCAACGCCCCTTAAAGGCGCCGTCGACTCCGTCTGAGCCGTGGCGGATCAGTTTCTGGGTTCCTACCCCCAGCTGCGGCATGGAGTCGTCCCGGGGGCGGCCTGGGCCCGAGGCGGACCTCCCGGCAGTGGGGGGACAGCAAGCCGCGATCTTTGGCCGCGGGCCGGGCCGAACGCCCTCTGAGCCGCCCTCAGGCCTCCCGGCGACTCGGAAGGAAGAGGCCGAAAACGTTGGGGGTGCGAGCCGCCACCCCGGGGCGTCCCCGGAGACTTCCAGCCGCGGCGCCGTCCACCCGGCCGAGTGGGAGGCTCGGGACGACGAGCCCGGCCGCGGAGGGACGGCGTCCGGGCCCGGGAGCCGCCGGGGGGCGCCGGGCCCCGAGCCTGACTCCCACGGGTCCTCCCGGCGCAAGGACCGGGAGCCACCGGAGGACGAGCCTGCATCCGAGAGCGGCTGCCGTCGAGGGAGCCCGGGAGGCCGCGGGATGGAGGTGGAGCCGCAGGAGGAAGACGAGGAGGCGGCGGGCGGCAGGGCGGGCCGCTCGCTCTCCAGCCGCCTCCAGGACAGCCGCAGCCTGGACGGGCTGAGCGGGGCGTGCGGCGGTGCCGGGTCCGCAGGGGGCGCCGAGCCCGGCGCGGCGGGCGGGCGCCGCGCCACCATCTCCAGCCCCCTGGAGCTCGAGGGCACCGTGAGCCGCCATGGCGACCTCACCCACTTCGTCGCCAACAACCTGCAACTCAAGATTCGTCTGAGCGGCGCCCCGCAGCCCCCGCCCCCCGGCCCCGCGCGGCCCTGCGCGGCGCCCGCGCCGACTCCCGCCATCCCCCCCATCGACCCCGACGTGCTGCGGGACCTGGAGCGGCTGAGTCGGGAGCTGGGCGGCAGGGTGGACCGCCTGCTGCGCGGGCTGGGCGGCGCGGTGCAGGAGCTGACAGCGCTTAGCGTGGGCTGCATCCAGACCTACCGCGACGCCGTGGACTCCCTGGGCGAGGCCGTGGACATGAGCATCAAGGGCATGTACACCCTGCTGGCCCGCTGTGAGGAGCTCGAGCGCGCGCTGCAGCCAGTTCAGGGGCTGGCGCGCCAAGTCCGGGATATCCGACGCACCTTGGAGGTGTTGGAGGCCCTGTGCAAGTGACCGGGAGGGCTGGAGGGGGCTGGCCAAGCCGGGCCCCAGCGGGATCCTAAGGACGCGAGGAGCCCTGGTGGGAACTGCCCTCCGAGGGGAGGCCTATATACTGGAAGCTCTTCCAGATGCATTTAGCAGGCCTGCGACCACTCGCTGGGCCCTATCCAGGTGTATATGGGGGAGTCCTAAAGCCTTTCCCGGTAGGAGGGGATGATGCTCTGCTTCTGTTAAGTTGGCCATCTGTAGCTACCTTGTTCTCAACTCTCTTCTCCAGCTAGAGCACCGTCTCTGGGAACCCAGGGCTTTGGGTCTCGGCTTGGGAGACATGACTGCCATGCGTGGTCCAAAAACGGAGAACAGAGGAGGCCTCAGCCCCCACTGTGGCCGCCCTGACCCCCGTGGTCACATCTCAGGTGCCAGGGGCTGTGGGAACTTGAGCGGTCCTTGGCCACACACCGTGCAGACAGGGAGGCACTTCTGCAGATGGGTAATGCCCTGCTTCTGCCCTCTGGCCCCCTACCATCCCACCTCCCCAGCCAGACCCCGGGGCGGAGCTAGACGGAATGAATTGCATGGTAGAGACGGTGAGGTGGGAGGGGTCTCGCTGCTCTCAGGGTTCAGGCAGAATTGTTGCTGGTTTTGAAGCCCACCTGTCGTGGGGTGTTCCAATCGGTTTTGGCTTTCTGAGTTTTTGTGGAATTAAAGTACTGCTGCTAAGGCTCTGGTGTGACTGTGTGGCCTTAACAGCGCCATAAGCGGAAGGAATGGGGATGAGGGTCGGTCTTTTTCACGGAGCTCTCTTGGCGGTTGCTGGGAGGGGGCGGGATCCAGGCTACCTGGGCAAGGGCATGGCTCCTGCCCTTAGGCAGCCCTGGCATCTGAGAGGACGTGCAAGACACAGACATGGGCTCGAAGATCCAGTAAAAGAAATACAAGCAGGGTGCCCCGCTACAGAAAGGGAAGGGGTCCTCTTAGATCTGGAAGCAGACCCGCGGGGACTGGGTGACTTCTTGGCTGGGGAGGAACCTGTTACCTCCATTGCTGATCCCATCTCCCACACGCCGCTCAGTGTCCTCTTCGTCCTAATCTCTCCAAGACTTCTGTTCACAGTTCATATAATAAGATCCAGGAGCCCCAGGTTATGGGCAGGAGAGTTACAAATAAAGATAACAGAAAAAACCTCCAGTTTTATTCAACTTTCCTCCTCCCCCCACCAAGGCAGTAGCATCTTGGATTGAATTTCAACACGTTTCTATTTTGGGTGTCAAAAGTCTGGGATTCAAAACGTTGCTGTACAAATCTTCCCCCGCAACAAGAAATTAGCGGTACTAAGTTTAGGGAAAAAAAAGGGTCTGTTGGCCCGTACGGGGATCGAACCCGCGACCTTGGCGTTATTAGCACCACGCTCTAACCAACTGAGCTAACCGGCCAGTTGACGTCGGCGTCTCAACCTGGACATATGTAGATTTTATATTACCGGTGCCTCCTGTCTTCAGGAAAATTTAAGAAATGGATAGGATCATTTGCAGGGACGTGAAAAGAATATGCGTAGAATCACCAGGTACTTCGAGAAACAACAGCAAGGCGCAAGTGCCGGCGGATACACATGCCCCTCCGTGCTCGGCTGCAGGTCGGGGTGCGAGCAGGTAGCGGGCGATGGGCACTGAGCGGTGTGCGCGCTAGTGACCGGAAACGCCAGGTGAGGAAAGCGCAGCCCGGGGACTCCTGGTGGCTTCCCGGACAGACGGTGATGGACCCGGGGGTGTGTGGGGGGGATGGTGAGATTGCACAGGCGGGATGTCCAGGGGATTCCTTGCAAAAGCAGTAGCCTGGGGAGGCACCGCTGGGATTCGAACCCAGGATCTCCTGTTTACTAGACAGGCGCTTTAACCAACTAAGCCACGGCGCCCACCGTCACGTAACCAGCACCTTCTTTCCTTGGCCAGGTCAGCGCTACGGCAGGTGAACGGGAGATCTGTGGTCGGTGCCTAGGCGCCCCTTGGCACCGACCTCTGACCGTTCTGGAAAACGGAGTAGAAGGGACGACAACGGAGGCTGAGGACAAGGAGCAAGCATCAGGGGTGACGCGGAACTCGAGGCGGGGCAGGTAGGAAGGTAACAAGAGAAATTCTCGAGATGACAAAACCGAACCTCGGCTGCCAGCCGCGCGCCGACGAGGATGGGATTCGAACCCACGCGTGCAGAGCACAATGGATTAGCAGTCCATCGCCTTAACCACTCGGCCACCTCGTCTGCGGACAGGCGGCTTCCGCTCTTCTCTCTGGGGCCTGGACTCGTCCTCCGGCGCGCGGGGCCCACCCACGTGGCCGAGGGAGCGCGCGCCCAGGGCCCCGGCGCCGCGCCGCGAGCACGACTCGCAGGGCGCCCGCCGGCCGAGCCCCCCCGCCCCCTCCCCCCGCGCGGGGCCGCGCGCCCCCGCCGCGCGCGCCCGTCCTCCGGAGCCCGGCCACGCGCCCGGCTCTGGGTACCCAGATCTGCGCGCCCGACCCCGCGAGACCCCTGCTCCCCCGACGGGGCGGCTCGGGACTCGGCGCCAGGGGGCCCTACCCTCCCGGCGCCCACGAGGTGCCGCACAGCCCGGGCGCCGGGGCTCCGGGGTGGTGGGTCACGACGGGGAAGGGAATAAATAAAAGTGACGGGAGCGAAAAGCAGCTGACCCCGACGTGATTTGAACACGCAACCTTCTGATCTGGAGTCAGACGCGCTACCGTTGCGCCACGAGGTCGGCCGGCCGGTGGCCTGGACAGGTCTCCCCATGGCCACTTGGCGGCCGGCCGGGGACCCGGTGATTGGGGACTGAGAGCGGGGGGCCGTCCTGAGTTTCTAAGTTCCGGTGGCGCTGCTGCCTGCGCCGCCCCGTGCGACCCGAGGGGGCCCGGCGCACCGGGCAGCGCAGCGGTCCCCCTGTCCCCCGCGTCTTGCAGGCGAGCAGGTGGCCGCGAGCTGTCACCGCGGACCCCCTCCCTCGAGCCCACAATCCAGCGGGGACGGACGTGCGAAGAAACTGGTAGAAGCACGGACGCCTGGGGCAATATGGGGGGCAATATGGGGGCAATATGGGGGGAGGGGGGCGCTGCCGGGGCCCCGGGCACCTGGGGGGCGAGACGCGGGCTCCAGCGCGGCGCCAGCCCCAGGCTCGGAGATCCGATCCCGGACTTCGTTAATTGTGTCACTTGTTACAGTCTGGGGAATAACGTACAGGCAGTGAAACACGCAGATCAGAAGTGTGTGCTCTGATAAGTTTTAATAAATACAATCCACAAGCCCATTCAAGATGTAGGACGTAGGACATTTCCTCCACCCCTAGAAAGTTCTGTCCCCGCCCCTTCCCAGGGGCAACCACGGTTCTGATTTCCATCACCATAAACGTCAGTAGGTTTTAGGGATCCCCAGGTGAGAAGGAGCCGAGGACTTGTAGAGAGGGGCGCCGGAAGCTAGCAGAGCCCCACCCCTCACCCCCGTTTGCCTCTTGAACGAGTTCAACAGGCCACATGGCTAAAGAGGTCATGCTGTGTTTCAGTCTGTCCTTTCCAAGTCACATGTCTGCACACCGGGCACAGTAGCTCTCACGAAAGTCACCAGGGACTAGAGATGTCAAAGCCCATGGACGTTCCTCAGGCCTGGCTTTAATCGACTCGAGGCCACATCTTCTTTAAGAGCCTTCTTCTGCCTTGGTTGTCATGACATTCCTCTCCCTGCTTTCCCGGATCCCCACCCCCCACCCCCCAGTCTCCCTTTCTGTCCTTTTATTTCTCAGTTTTCTGTCTCCTCTCCTCACACAGCACACTTTCCCTGGAGCCAGCCGTCTGCATACTAAGGGCTCCTGGAGCCTGCTCCCACCTCTGGATCAGAGAGCCAGGCCCTGCTGAACACCTTCACTTGACCTTGTCATCCCTCCTCGAGTCCCTCCTCGCTCTCGGCCAGTATCTCATCTCGACCCTTCCTCTCCCTCCTTCTCATTTCCGGTCACCAAGTCCTGTCCATTCCTTTCCCTCCATAATTCTCCCCCCATTGCCCTCCCCCACCTCCCCGTTTCCTCTCTCATCGGATTTTTGTAATAGATTCCTCTCCGAAGTCTCTGCTTCCAGAATAACCAAGGAGAGTCATCTATTTTAAAATGCAAATTTGATCCCAGCCCACCGTGGCTTGCAGTCAGTCCCTCCCTGAGCCTCAGTGTCTCCACACGGAAAATAGTAAAGATTGTAATGGATCACTCTGAGTTCATTCGCTAAGATAAAGCGCTCAGGGCCTGACGGGTCATAGCGATTAATAATGATCGCTATTATTAATGTCTGGTCTTTGCTTGATTCCTCAGCCACTGCCTCCTCACCTCCCATGTGACAGTCACACCAACTCATTTACAGATGCCAACATGCACTTCGACTTCGGTCCCCACTATCTCTGCTAATCCTTCTTTACCGGGGTCACCTTTACATACCCCTCCCCCAAGACTCAATGCAGAAGCTCCCTCCTTCCTGCTCCCCAACTCCAATCTGGGGGAAGAGGCTTTTGAGGTGTCTCCTCCAAGATAACTTAAAACACTACTTGAAAAAAATGCTTATTTATTTTGAGAGAGAGAGAGAGAGAGAGAGCGTGAGCAGGGGAGGAGCAGGGGGGGGGGAAGAGAATCCCAAGCAAGCTCCACACTCAGCAGGGAACCCGATGCAGGGCTCTACTCTGGGATCATGACCTGAGCCGAAATCAAGAGTTGGACGCCTAACCGACTGAGCCACCCAAGGGCCCCTAAAACACTAGTTGTCATCATTTCCTTGATTATTTCCCTCCCCACGTTGTGAGTTACTCAAGAGAAGGAAATATGGATTCCTGGCACCCAGTACAATTCCTGCAAGATAGTGTGTATTCAGTAAGCATTGGTGAAATCAGTGAGGGATCGCTTTAGCAGAATCCCCAGAGGAGGTAAGAGCCTGCTTTGTAGAGGAAGGAGACATGTCTGAGTAGCTGAAGGGCATGGGGTGAGGTGGAAATTTTTGCTAGAGAGGGAAGACGGGTCAGTGAATATGGTACCAGGGAACGTGGACTTGATCCCTAGGTTCAGAAAGGTTCTGCCGCAGGTGTGAGGTACAGGTGGTCCAGCGTCACAATCCAGAGTACTCTCTGACATTTAGGTCTCTATTTATCCCACCAGTTTCCAAGTTTTAGAAACCAGTAGATGATTCTGTCTGGATCTGCCTTGCTCAGTATGGTAGCCACTAGGGTGCTGATTCAATATGGGGCCATTCAAATTAAGTTGAGGGACGCCTGGGTGGCTCAGTCGCTTAAGCATCTGACTCTTGATTTCAGCTCAGGTCATGATCACATGGTTGGTGGCTTCAAGCCCTGAGTTGGGTTCCATGCTGACTTCAGGGAGCCTGCTTGGGATCCTCTCTCTCCCTCTCTCTGCCCCTCCCCTGCTCATGCTAGAGCACGCTCTCTCTCTCTCTCAAAATAAATAAATAAACATAAAAAAACAAATTAATTTGAAATTTAAAAATTCAGCTCCTTAGCCCCATTAGCCACATTTCGAGTGTTCAGTAGCCACGGGGAGCTAGCTTGGTACCACATTGGACAGAAACAATATGAACTATTTCCATCATCATAGAAAGTTCTGTTGGACAGCGCTGATCCAGAGGCTCAAAGCTGGTGGCTCGAGGCTTGTGTGTTCTTGTCATTTTCCCACCACTTTTTAAGTTGGATACTCACATTTATAAATGGAGTGAGAAACTGGATTTCTGGCCTCTCTTCAAACAAGAACAACAAACCCCCCAGGACTCTGGCAATGCTGGGCTTTTATTTCCTTCCTCAAAACCATTGAGCAAAGCCGAGTAGCTGCTCCCTCACAAAACCCACAAAAGACGTTAAATGTGTCGGTTCACAATGATCCTAACAAAACAACGGATTGGTCACTTTTGGAGGATGTGCTAGATCTAACGGCCTGTTTACGGGAAACATTGGACACAGAGGAACATGGTAAATGAGAAGACCAGAACACTGTCTGCTGATGGCCCAGCGCCTTCAACAGAGAAATTGCAAGAAAAGAAAAGAAGAAGGCGTGGGGAGGGAGGGGGGAAAATCTAAGATTAAAACAAAACAAAACAAAAGATATAAGAGACCCATTAATCAAGTGCAGTGTGTGAACTTCATCATGCACATATGGATATTGAGCAATGGATATTGGTCAATGTCAACTATTTGGTGATGCATGGGATTTGCTTTGAAATAACCTAGTGGGACAGAGAGGGAGAAGGAAGTCCGGCCAAAACAAGTTTGGCCATGCGGTGGTATTTTTGAAGCAGAGTGGTAGGCTTCAAAGGAGTTCATCATACTATTTTCTTTAGTTTTGCATATATTTGAATTTTTTCCATGATAAAACCTTTTTCCCCCCCTAAGCTCTTTTCTGACCAGATCAAATCAAATGTTGAGATGTGTGAGTTCCTTCGGACCTCTGCTAGGGAAGGACACACCAGGTCACCAGCAGTACCTCCTACGGCCACTGGGTGGCTCTAAAATTCACTTTTGTGTGACCTCTGCAGAGCCAGCTTCTAGGAGCCAAGGTCACCGAAAAGTGACAGAACAGACCCAACTGCCTGCTCACTGTTTAATGCTTCACGTGAAATGTGACTACCAGTTCTTAGTATCTAGTAGGTTCCTTTAGGTTCCCTTAGGCAGGAAGCCTATGGTAAACAGAATGCCCCCAACTTCCATCTACGGGAACCCAAACTCGAAGAGACATGCTTGACCCCTTCCTTTTTCTCACCCACCCATAGTCTCATGTTTAGACCTTATTTTTTCATGATCTCTTGATTCCTTACACTTTGATCCACTTTCTTATTCCACTCTGGCCCAATCTCATTCTGTCTGTCCTGGATAATTTTCACAAGCCTTCTACTTAACATCCTAAAAATCGATTCTCCATATTGCAACCAAAGTCGTCTTCTAGAAATGCAAACCGTACCAGGTCCGTTCCCATGGCTGCAAGGCCACGCATTTTGTCCGCCCATCCCCCACCCCCCTGATCTCTTCTTTCCCTTCCAATAGGAGGCTTCAGACACACTAGCTTCCTTTCTGTTCTGCGAACACACACACTGGCGTTGTTTGCACCTAAGGACCTTTGCACTTGCTTCTGCCTGGAAAGTTCTTTCCCCAGATCTCTGCCCCCGCCGCCCCCAACCTGTGACTCCTCTTCACTCTATTTGCCCTGGGAACTTGGAAAATCTTGCAAAAGCAGGTGTGGGGTTTTGCTTGCTTTCACTGGATGGCAGTGCTACCTTTTCTGCGAACGAACGGTCAGACTTGATCAACTGTCACTGGGGGAGTTGGGGTCTCAAGTCCTGGGCTTCCTGTTTCCAGAAGAAAAGTCATGTGAGCTATAGGCACTGGAAGGAGCCCTTCAGTGCTTGGCAACCTGTGCTCAGAAGGTTTTCTGGCTTGCTATGCTGTTATTTCCAAGGTGGAGAGCACACAGAGCCCCCCCTCATTATACTTTACATGTCATTGTTGTTCTTGTGTTGAGGGTCTCCTAGTGATGAGTATCACTCAAAGGCGTGACTCAAGGCATTTGGGTCCACTGTACTTTGACTGTCCCTCCTGAAGTGGGGGAGGTTTGAAAATATTTTCAGAATTTTGAAACGGCTCAACAGTTAAAGAGAGAGTCTCCCCTACATGCCCGAGAGCTGAGAAACCAGTGCGGGTAATATTTGATTACCAGCCAGTATTTTGGGATTAAAAAAATCAAGAGACTTTGCTGAATCTCAGTCTTTATACAGATAGTTCCCATGAAAAGTCTAAATGATGGCATTTTAGGGGTGCCTGGGTGGCTCAGTTGGTTAAGCAGCCGACTTTGGCTCAGGTCATGATCGCACGGTTTGTGGGTTCAAGCCCTGCGTTGGGCTCTGTGCTGACAGCTAGCTCAGAGCCTGGAGCCTGCTTCAGATTCTGTGTCTCCCTCTCTCTCTGACCCTCCCCTACTCATGCTGTCTCTCTCTCTCTCTCAGAAATAAATAGAACATTAAAAAATTTTTTAAAAATAAATGATGGCATTTTATTGTTTTATGAGTTTTGCTGAACCCATTGTCTCCATTAGGAGGATAAGGCTATACTGCCCCTGAAAGGTGGTTTTATATGAAAATGTCATTACATAGTTCCAATATATAGGAAGTGTACAGTTAGGGACGTCAATCCTAAAAATCATTTCTCTTTATGAAGCAATTTAATGTCTCAATGATAATATTATATAAGACCCAGAAGGAAAACTTAGAAAGGGTTATCATTTAAAGCTTTTCGTTTTATTTATTTATTTATTTATTTTACTGTTTTTTTTTTTTTTTTTTTTTTTTTTTTTTTTTTTTTTTTTTTTTTTTTTTTTTTTTTTTTTATTTCTAGGAGACAGAGAGAGACAGCGTGAGCAGGGGAGGGTCAGAGAGAGAGGGAGTCACAGACTCTGAAACAGGCTCCAGGCTCTGAGCCGACAGTCAGCACAGAGCCCGACGCGGGGCTCGAACCCATGAACTGCAAGATCATGACCCAAGAGAAAGTCGGACGCTTAACCGACTAAGCCACCCAGGCGCCCCAAAAGCTTTTCGTTTTAAAATAATTTGATTTACTGAAAAGTTGCAAAAATAACACAGACGGGGTGGCTGGCGGGTTCTGTCCATAGAGCATGGGACCCTTGATTTTGGAGTTGTGAGTTCAAGCCCCAGGTTGGGTGTAGAAGTTACTTTAAAAATATATCTATATATCTACATCTATATAGATATGTCTATATCTATATATCTACATCTATATAGATATGTCTATATCTATATATCTATATCTCCATAGATGTCTCTATATAGAGCGATATAGGTACTATATATGTATAGATATATACATACATATATAATAAGAGTATTCCCATGTGCCTTCAAGATCAGGCTTTATCATTGCCTTTCTATCTCTACAGACACACATATTTTTTTTTCTCTAAACCATTTGATGGTAAATTGCAAACATAATACTCCTTTACTACTAAAACTGCAGCATGTATTTTCTTTTTTCTTTTTCTTTTTGCAGCATGTATTTTCTAACCAGGGCATTCTCTTCCATAAAGGCAGTAGACTTTATCAAAAATCAGGAAATTAACACTGATAACGCTGATATCTACTGGTATCTAGAGGCCTTACCCAAACTTGCCAATGGATCCATCATGTCCTTCACAATAAAAGAAAGTGGTTGCTTTTTGTTTTCCGGTCCAAGATCCATTGGGATCATACATTATATTTCTCATGTCAAATATGTCGCATCTCTTTGCTCTCCCTAAGTTGGAAGAGTTCTTCAGTCTTTGTCTTTCATGTCTTTGATGCAATCTCACTATCTCATTGGGTTCTGAATTATTTTACCTCTTGGTTTAGGAAAAGGAAATCTATGTATTCTAGTGGGGTCCTCAAATAGATGTGTTTCCTCTCAATTTTGACCACAGTTCCTTAAAAAAGTTTAAGGATAAAGGACTTCTTTTTCAGAGAGCCATTGCTTGCTCTATTATTCTAGAGTTTCCTTTTTAAAAATGTTATTTACGGTATTGGATTACTGTGTGAATTCGTTTGTTTGCATGTGTGTCGTCCCTGACTCACCTCTTGTTTGTCCAGACCAAGAGCCCAGCACATGCTAGCTGGTCAGTGAATATTTGTTGAATGAAGAAATCAGAAAGGCCCCTTGGGTTTGTGTGTTTAGCTTAGACAGAGCTAAAAACACTCAGACAGACCATAGAGAAAGAGAGGTGTTCTAGGCAATGGGCCAGGAAGGTCCCGGGGATGCTTTGACTTGAGGGTGAGCAGCGAGAAGGAGCGAGAACTTTCCGTTCTGGAAGGATCCCAGCGAGGGCCCAAGGTCAGTGAGGTCGCTGATAGCAAGACAAACTTGGGAAAGTAGCTGGGCAAAGGCGAGTGCCCGTATCTCAGGGAGATCAGGAAATCCGGGCGCTCCTCGCCTCCATGCCCTTGCGAGCGGGCCGCTGTCCGCGATGCTCTCGCCAAACTGGGGCTGGGAGGGCAGGGGAGCGGAGGGGAAGAGCATCAGAGAAGGTTCCGGTCTGGGGTCCTCCGACAACAAGGGGCTCGGCGGCCATCTAATAAGTGACGACGGGACAACGCAGGGACATCCACGTCTGCACGTTTCTCTCCCACGTGCCCAGGGCAGTGGGGGCTAAAGGGATGCGGAGGAGGGAGGGAGAGACCCCGCCTTAGGCCTGGCGGGGACAGCGGGCTGCAGCAAGCCCCTCGCGCGGAAGGACCTCCCGGGCCTCGCAGCGGGGACGGGGCCCGGGGGACAGGGGTCCGAGCCGCACCCCTGGCGGCCGACCCCCGCTTAGCGCCTTCTGCGGCAGCGCCTGCGGCTCGAGACTTTACAGCCCTCGCGAGATTTTGCGAGATCCGGCCGCAGCGCCTGCTTACGCGGTTGCTAAGGCAACCGGGCGGCGCCAGCGCGAGCGGGAAGGAGGCGCCCGTCGAATATTTGCGTGCTAGCCTTCGAGACTTGAGGAGCCTTGAGGAGTGGCCATTCCCGAGCCTCCAGCCCCGCAGACCACGGCCTCTGCTCCAGGGGGGCCATGGGCCGGATCTCGGGGCTGGTGCCCTCTCGCTTCCTGACGCTCTTGGCGCATCTGGTGGTCGTCATCACCTTGTTCTGGTCGCGGGTAAGACCCACGGCCACCCTCCTCCCGCCCCCCACCCCGTTCCCGCCTTGGGGTGGTCCCAGCCCCACTACGCCCCTTCCCCGGGGCCTGACGCGGGCGTGCCCTCCCATCCCCCTCGGACCCCAGGGCTGCCCCGCAGCGCGCCCCTCTTTCACTTTCTTCCTCTCCGCCCCGCGCGCCAGGACAGCAACATCCAGGCCTGCCTGCCTCTCACGTTCACCCCCGAGGAGTACGAGAAGCAGGACGTCCAGTGAGCACTCGGGGCAGGGTGGTCAGAATTCAGCACTGCTCGGGGTGGAGGGGGCTTTGCAGGAGCCCCGAAGGCCTGAGCCCACCCCCTTCGTGTCTGCAGGCTGGTGGTAGCGCTGTCCGTCACCCTGGGCCTCTTTGCCGTGGAGCTGGCCGGTTTCTTCTCAGGGGTTTCCATGTTCAACAGCACCCAGAGCCTCATCTGTATCCTTTTAGCCTGCGCACCTCGCACCTTTTCCGCATTGTCTGTTTCCATCGGGACTCCCTTTCGGCCACCTAACCAGGCCCTTGGGGCACAATAGCGTGCGCCCTAGCGGGCCAGCAGCATGTCTAGCTGATAGATCCCCGTAGGCACCGTGGAAGGTTTAGGACGACCTTCGAGCCTTGGTTAAGCTCCAGCTGTGCACCAGGCGCTGGAGATCCTGTCTGGGAGTAAAACTCAAGTTTTCTAACTTGAGGAGGAGGCAGGTATGCGGACATCTGTCATGCAGTGTGATAAGCGCTGTGGTCTAGGAGCGTGTGAAGATATGAAGCCCTATGGAAGCTCAGAAGAGACAGAGAAATAAGGAAGATGGAGATCAGGGAAGGCTCTTGACACTTGAATTGTAGACTGAGAGGGTCAGGGAGCCAGACGGTGACTCCAGCAGAGTGAATTAAATCACTGTGAACACTTTTTTTTTTTTAAGTTTATTTATTTGTTTTGAGAGAGAGTGTGCAAGAGAGGGAGAGAGAGAATCCCAAGCAGGCCCCACATTGCCAGAGTGGAGCCAGACGCAGGGCTCCGTCTCAAGAGCAGTGAGATCGTGACCTGAGCAGAAATCAAAAACCGGAAGCTTCATGCCCCAGCCCGTTCATGGTGTGCAATGGGGAACTTGCTCCTACCTCACCGGAAGGGTCCAGGCTGGCCCCTAGATATGAGGCTGGGGTAGCCTGGGGTACCAGCTGTGCAGGCTCAGCTCTGGTCTCTAATCACTTGGCTGTCCCAAAACCCAGAAGTCTGGCCTTTGCAATGTGATGAAGGAGCAAGAAGCGAACCTGATGCGTGCCCTGCCAATCAATGGCCTTTTCTGGCCCGTCGTGAACTATTGAACCAAAGGCTTTCCTTGACCCTGGTGCATTCCCAAGCCATTGGGGCTCACTGTAGTGCATCTGTGGCCCTGTCCTTTTTCATATTCGAGCGTTGGGAGTGTACCACGTACTGGTACATTTTCGTCTTCTGCAGGTATGGTAACCACCAATGTTTGGGGGTAGGGAAGGAAGGTTTACTCAATCTGGAGGTTTCCCCCACCCAGTCCTTTACTTCATGTATGAGATGCCAGATCCACTCAACATCCTGCAGTTTTTAGAATTCCCCTTCTCCTACACTTTGGGGGTGGAGCTTCTAGTTTGGGGATTTGGGGACTTTTATTGGAAAGGCCTTGAACCAACCACCTACTGTCCACAGCGCCCTCCCAGCTGTCACTGAAATGGCATTGTTCATCAGCGTCTTTGGACTGAAAAAGAAGCCTTTCTGATACCTTCGTGACGGGAACATACGAATGACGTTTCGAGGAGCAAGGGGCCACTCACCATTCCTGTGCGGAGGAAGGCAGTCTTCAGCCCTCAAACTGCATTTGAGGATGTCAGTGTTAGGGTAATTATCATTCGAGTCTGGGATTATCAGCGTTTTTCTTTAGTGCTTTGTAATAAAATATGTCTCAGAGTAAGATCAAGACTTAACAACAAATCTAGGGGAGAATTGAAGTGGCCAAACTTCTAGAGAAACAGAAGGCTGCTTTCCAGCCTTGCAGTCTGTAAGATCATACGTATCGCTTTTATTTTGAGTATTACGGTAGACGTCTGGCGGAAGGGGGTGGGCGGAGATATGTAAATAAAGAGTCCTCGCGATTTGGGTGCCAAGCTCGTGAGTGAAGCATTCTGGGAGGAATTGTTTTATCTCTTTTTGGCAGTCAGATCGGGAACGAAATGCTTTTCAGTATCTGCAGATAAACGTAGCAGCAGGAACGGAAAACCCTGAATAACTTCGGTTGCTCAGGCGAGCCAGTTATTTACTCACCCTAGCTGTAAGCGGGACCTTTTTCCCTGAGTAAGGGATGCACAGAGGTTTCCGTTTATCGTCAGGTAGGATAATCCTTACCTGTTCCTCCTCCGGGAGGGCAGATCGGAACATGATGATTGGAGATCGCATGATGCGTGATTAGCGTCTCTGCGTGATCAGGACTTGCAACACCCTGATTACTCCTATCTGATTCTGCCTGACGATCCTTCTTTACACACGTAGCAAGTGGTAGATGTAGGTTTTCGGGTGAATAAGTAGTCAGTCCCGCGAGTAACTAGTGTGCAACGCAGGGTGGTGCGTGTTTCAGTGTGTGACAGGTGCTGCTACATGTGTGGTTTTCTGCGTGTTTCTGAACGCCAGGGTCTTAGTTAATTATTACGGAGGAATCGATTCCGCGAGGTTAGTTAATTGTTCATTAGGGAGGGGCGGTTTGGTGTGTTTCCAGGCTTCTATGAAATCGCTGTTAATATTCCCCCGTACGTGGTGTCCCGAATGGGATGTTATCAAACGGGAGGGATGTTATCAAACGGTCCATCTCCTCGTGGCCACAAGGGCCACCTGCAAGGGAACCTGGCACAGCTTTTCCGCTGTTCCAAACACTACGAGAGTCTAAAGTGCTACCTTGTTACGGGATCAATGTTCACAAGGTACTGTTTTCTTGAAGTGCCCTTCAGCCCGAGCACCCCTTCAATAAATACTACTGAGCACTTACTACATGCAAAGCACTGGAGGAGGAACTGACCGAGGGAATAGTTGGGAATATGCTGCGGGCTCAGCCCCGGCCACCGCAGGTATGGTGGCTCCTGGAGACAGACAAGAAACCCCTTCCCCTGCTCCCGGGGATCTGAAGAGCAAATGGTGGTCAGAGCTACAATGGAGAATTACCGATGCTCTGGAGCAGGGATCCATTGGCCCGAGGTGGCAGGAGTACTGCCTCTCTAGGAGCAGTTGGAGTTGAGGTCCTCGAGTGTGGCTCCGGAAAGTCACATCCCACTGCAGTCCGGCTGTCGCCCCACCCCCGTGCCTCACGGATCGGTGAAAGCCGGGGTTTTGTTGTTCAGAAACATTGTGGGCTCCTTGTGAAACAGCTGGGATCAGAAATGATAAAAACGAACAGTTAACTTCTATGTAAAAACCGATGTCATAAATACTCAAACTCATTACTTCCTGATTATTTTGTTTCTTCTCTCTCTCTCTCTCTCTCTGGTTGTAGAAATCTATTTATTTTTAGTCAGTGTGGTTAACACACAGTGTCATTTCCTACAGTTTACTATTATGTGCTCGCTCTTGAGGTTATTTGCATGGACTGTATCCGCCTAGTGGGAGTCCTGTGTCAGGATGTGTTCCCGCTGTGCGTCTCCTCCAGCTCGTGTGGAAGCATCACGTTGGTATTTTGAAATTGGCTCTGGTAGGAGTATTTACACCACAGAGATGGGCAACCACAGCCTATGGAGCTTTGTTGATTGTCTAGATTTAAGAAGATGATGGAGGCACCTGGGTGGCTCAGTTAAGCATCGGACTTCAGCCCAAGTCATGATCTCCCGCTTTGTGGGTTCGAGCCCCGCTTGGGGCTCTGTGCTGACAGCCGGGAGCCTGCAACCTGCTTGGGATCCTGTGTCTCCTCTCTCTGCCCCTCCCTGGCTCGTGCTCTGTTTCTCAAAAATAAATAAACGTTAAATTGAAAAAAATTAAAAGATGATGGAGACAATGTTAATAATGCAGGTTAAACATAAAAGTGTCACGTCTGTAACTGTTCCATTGTGAATAGCACAGAAGATGGAGGAAAATATTCTCCTGGAATTTGAAAACTGTTACAGATTCAGTAAAGGAGTCAGTCCCGTCATTGAGGAATCAGCGAAGGTTCAGTGTATCTTCACTGATTCATTTTGTCTCACTCGAAAATGTAAATAAAAAGATCAACCAGGACTCATATTGGAACCTCAGTCGGAGTTAGGCGACAACTCTGCTTGGAAAGTCATGGGTCCAGGACTGGAATTTACAGTAACGAATATTGTAGATTTTGCTATTATTTGTAAATTCTGAGTTCCACATCTTTTGTACCAGTAAGATTGATAACAAGCCTCTGTACACACATAACCGCATGGCACTTCCGGAGAGTTGGTTGTTAAATATTTATCAGCAATTCCAGCCCCTCCCCTCCCAGGAAACTGCTCGTCTCCAATCCTTGCTTCTAAATCCAGAGGGTGCCACTCGCCCTTTGGCTTGGCCTCTTATCGCCGTGTAATATGTTGACCACTCCTCTCTTTTGAAAGCTTTTCTTCCTTGATGTCTGAAAAATAGTTCCCCTGGTTTACCTCCCACTGTTCTGGCTGCTGCTTCCTAGGCTCCTCTCATATATTTTTAATTTTTTTTTTTTTTGAGAGAGACAGTGTGACCAGGGAAGGGACAGAGAGAGAGAGAGAGAGAGGGACGGAAAGAGAGAATCTGAAGCAGGCTCCAGGCTCTGAGCTGTCAGCACAGAGCCTGATGTGGGGCTCTCAGTTCACACCTATGAGCTGCGAGATCGTGACCTGAGCTGAACTCGGATGCTTAACCAACTGAGCCCCGCAGGCGCCCCTCAGGTTCATCTAATATTGGTCGTGACCTACAACGGGTCAGTCACTGGGGACATGCCACTGGGTCACTTCCCCCAGTTCCCCCTTCTGTGTTGCTGATCCCTGCTCCTTGGATACCTGTATCTCCCTCTTGTCTGCAAACACCATCTGGATGCCGCTGTTTTCCGCGTTGGCTCTTACGTGAGCCCCAGTCCAGGGCAAAGACTGTGGGAACAAGCCGTGGAGTCAGTCCGGGTTCAAAGCGCACCCCCCTCCTTCGTGGCTGTGTGATTGGCAACAGGTCACTTAACCTCTCTGTGCCTCGTCCTTCACCCACACTCCAAGTGCAGGTACTACGAACACTTGCACCATCCCTCTCGTCTGGTAGTCAACACCAGAAGCTTTGCCAGTTAGCATCAGAAATACAGTTTTCCTTTTATCGTGTAATTAGCGGCTTGTCAATCAGGGTAAGCCAGTCCCAGAAGACAGATACTGCTTGATTCTGCTTAAACAAGGTACCAAGGGAAGTCCGAGTCACAGACTGAAAGTAGAATGGGGGTGGTGCCAGGGGCTGAACAGAAGGGGGTGAGTTGTTCAATGGTGGAGAGCTTCAGTTTTGCAAGATGAAAAATCGAGTTCTGGAGATTGGTTGTAGAAGGGCAGAAATGTACTTGACACTACTGACTTGTACACTTGAAAATGGGCAAGATGGAGGGGCGGCCCGGGGGGCCCAGTGGATTAAGTCTCCGGCTGTTGGTTTGGCTCAGGCCACATCTCACAGATTGGTTCGTCGGGGCTCTGCCCTGACAGCGCAGGGCCCGCTTGGGATTCTCTCTGCTGCTCTCCTGCTCGCTGGTGCTCTCTCTCTAAGTAAATAAAACCTTCAAAAATAAGTACTTAAAAAAACTTGACATTTTTAACCCTTTTTCTTGACTAATTTTAGACCTACAGAAAAGTTGCAAATTAGTACAAATTTCCTCTGTGCCCTTCACCCCCAGCTCCTCCAAATGTTAACATCTTGCATAGCAGGGTCATGGTCATGGAAACCAGAAAATTAGCGCCGATGGTGTTGTGCTATTACCTAACGCACAGATCTTACTTGCATTTTACCAGCTTTCTCGTTAGTGCCTCTTTTCCGATTCAGGCTCTAATCCAGGATTTCACATCGCATTTAGTTGTCATTCTCAGGCTTTTCCAGCCCCCCCCCCTTTTTTTTTCTTTCTCCTTCCTTTCACCATCCTGACTCATTTGGAGAGTCCTGGTGAGTGGTTTTGTAGAAGGTCCCTCCATTTGGATTTGTATGGTGTTTTCTTGAAATTAGATTGAGGGTATGCATTTTTGGCAAGAATATCACAGAAGTAGTTGGGAATGAGGAGGGGGCTGGGCAGCTCAGTCAGTTAAGTGTCTGATTCTTTTTTTTTTTTTTATGTTTTGTTTCTGAGAGAGAGAGAGAGAGAGAGCACGAGCAGGGGAGGGTCAGAGAGAGAGGGAGAAGGGAGATACAGAATCTGAAACAGGCTCCAGGCTTTGAGCTAGCTGTCAGCACAGAGCCTGACAATGAGATCATGACCTGAGCTGAAGTCGGATGCTTAACCGACTGAGCCACCCAGGCGCCCCGAAGTGTCTGATTCTTGATTTCGGCTCAGGTCATGACCTCATGGTTCATGAGATTGTGCCCCGCGAGATCTTGGGATTCTCTCTCTCTGCCCCCTCCCCTCTGCTCTCTCTTTCTCTCTCAAAAATAAATAAACTTTAAAAAAGTTTGTAGTCGGGGCGCCTGGGTGGCTCAGTCGGTTATGCCTCCAACTTTGATCTCGTGTTTGTGGGTTCGAGCCCCGTGTCGGGCTCTGTGCTGACAGCTCAGAACCTGGAGCCTACTTCAGATTCTGTGTCTCCCTCTCTCTCTCTCTGTCCCTCCCACTCTCATGCTCTGTCTCTCTCTGTCTCAAAAATAAATAAAACAGTAAAAAATTAAACAAAAATCGTCTGCAGTGAGGAGGACATTTCTGAGTATGAAAACAAAACACAGAAGTCATGAAAGAAAGATGACTAGAATTTTAAAAAAATTTTGGAAAGAAAAGAAAACCCCAATACATTTAAATATGACTTAGAAATGTAGGGGTGCCTGGGTGGCTCAGTCAGTTAAGTGTCTGACTTCCACTCAGGTCATGATCTCACGGTTTCTGGGTTCGAGCCCCATGTCGGGCTGTGCTGACAGCTCAGAGCCTGGAGCCTGTTTCAGATTCTGTGTCTCCCTCTCTCTCTGACCCTCTCCTGCTCACACTGTCTCTCTCTCAGAAATAAATAAAAAACCTTAAAAAAAATTAGAGAAATGTAAAATGTATCCATGGTAAAAGAAAACATAAGCAAAAGATAAATGACAATCTAGGGGAAATATTTATAATTCATATTGCAGAGAAAGGGCTCATTTTCTTGTAGATTTAAAATTTACAAGTCTAGGGACACCTAGAATTTTTTCAAAAATTTTTAAAATTTTAAATAAAATTTTGAAAGAAAAGAAAACCCCAATACATTTAAATATGAATTAGAAATGTAGGGGTACCTGGGTGGCTCAGTCCGTTGAGCCTCTTGAGTCTTTGGCTCAAGTCATTATCTCACAGTGGGTGGGTTCAAGCCCCATATCCGGCTCTGTGCTGACAGCTTAGAGCCTGGAGCCTGTTTCAGATTCTGTGTCTCCTTGTCTCTCTGCCCTTCTCCCGCCTGTACTCTGTCTCACTCTCTCTCTCTCTCAAAAATAAACATTAAAAAAAATATATATCTACAAGTCTATAAACAATATACTAGCAACCCGATAAAAAAGGGACAGAAAAATTGTACGGACATTTCACAGGAAAGGAAATCCCAAGGATTCTCAAATACATGAAAAGATGCCTAAACTCATTGACCATTAGAGAAATGCAGATGGCATTTGACTTGTACTGGTAACGACCAAAAAGTATCATGGAGCGTTGGGGAGGGCATGGGTTTCAGTAAACAGGCCTCACCCGGCTTGTGGGTGTGAGCAACCCGCCCGCGGAGAGCAAGTTGGCAATAGCCACACAAATCAAAAGCAATCAGAGCAACGCCCATCCTCTCGGACCCAGGGTTTTCCCTGCTGGAAGCTGGCCCTGCTTATGGGTGAAATGGGAACGTGGCGGTGGGGCGCCTGGGTGGCTTAGTCGGTTAAGCGTCCGGCTTTCGCTTAGGTCGTGATCTCGCGGTTCGTGGGTTCGAGCCCCGCGTCGGGCTCTGTGCTGACTGCCAGCTCAGAGCCTGGAGCCTGTTTCAGTCTGTGACTCCCTCTCTCTATGACCCTCCCCTGCTCACGCT
>NW_024080689.1:3517057-3673008 GCF_003009895.1 Hyaena hyaena
CAGCACAGAGCCCGACGCGGGGCTCGAACCCACGAACCGCGAGATCATGACCTAAGCGAAAGTCGGACGCTTAACCGACTAAGCCACCCAGGCGCCCCAACACAAGAACCTGTTAACCCCAGTGAGTCTCTAAGGAATTGAGGGATGCAGAGTCCGGATTTGCCACCAGGCCTCCCACGCGCCCAGGCCCGGTGTCTTGCCTTCCCCACACCGGGCACTGGCACGGGCTTCCCCACCATCCGAGCCCAAACTACTCTGTTTCCCAGGGGCACAAGGCCGGGGCCTGCCTTGCTGCGGTGGCGGGAGCCGGCTGTCACAAATGGTCACTGGTCGCAAATGATCAGGGCTTCCCCAGCCCAAGCGGGGCTGCCCTCACAGGAGCGGTGGGCACACAGACCCCGGCCAGACCCACTCTCCCCAAACGGGAGCTTAGGCATTCACCGTCAGTCCGTTTGCCCGCTGTGCTGGGTTGTCTTCTACAACACCCCTCGCTGAAACTGCAGTTCGCCATCATTCTTTCATTATTCATCCGCCTACCTTGTTTCTGGGACTGAGCTCAGGGCTCGTGCAGGGAGAGTAGATTAAAAAGGGACCGCTTTATGTCCATGTATTGTTTTATACAAAAAAAAACCCCAAAACCCTTTTTAAAAGAGGTATCGTTCTGTACGTGAAAAAACAAAAAAGATGATTGGTTCATTTAAAAAGAGTCCATCGAGGTGCTTCTCGGAGCCTAGTTTTCCCCACCTGTAAAATCAAGACAATACCAACCTCACAGGGCCGTCGGGAGAGGCAGGTGATCACGGGAAGTGTGTAGACCAGTGTCTCTCAGAACACTGTTATGATAGCAAAAAAAAAAAAAAAAAAAAATTGGAAACAACGTAAAAAGCTGATCCTTGAAGGATCATGAACATTTGTCTTCTGTCCCTTTCACATCTGCACTAACTAACCGGAGAGGAGTCAAAGATGGATAAATCTAGAAGGACCAAGAGACCAGAGAGACAGTGGTGGCCACGAGACTTCAACAAGGCTGCGCGGTGGCTGAAGGGTGTCGGTCACGTCAAGGGCAAGGGCAGAGGGAGTCAGCACCCGGTGTCCAAAGATCCCGAAGGTCACCAGATCCCATGGTCAAGGCCTGGCTGACCACGGGGGAGGTGGCCGTGAGCCTGTATTCAGAATGTGGGGACTCTTGGTGTGCCCTCACTGGTCAGAAGACCTGAGTCGCACACATCACCCCTCCACATCCTGATCTTCAGGGAGGCGTTGGACTTGGGGACAACAGGTGCAGCAGAAAGGAGGCTTGAGATGGCAAAGGGGAGCCCCCGGCCCGCTCCAGCTTCTGCTCCCTCCACGCTCAGTGAGGGCAGGGATGCGGCACTGAGGATATACCTCTCTCAAAAACACTGAGCAGCCCCAGAGAAAGCCTGTCATCTATCAACGCGGGGCGGGGGGGGCTGAAAAGCTTTCCACGGTCCTGCAGGAGAGCCAGTGACCACTGAATGCCGCCCCCCCCCCCACAATTTCCAATCAGCCTCCCTATCAGAGTCAAGAACCAGCAGACAGTTGCGATAGGCCTGAGAAATGAGAAAGACAATCTTCCCATTTATTAAAAAAAAAAAACAAAACAAAACTGGAAGAGACAGAGATAACCAGAGGGTTGCACAAGAAAAACAAATAGCCTATAATTGGAAAGCTTAAAAAAAAAAAAAAAGGGAGGGGCAACTTAATGCATGTAGTCTGTGAGCGTTTGTGCTTTTCAAAAGAAAGAGGCATCTGTGTCTGTTTGTCCCTGCACCAACCATTCTGGAGGATTTACAGGACTTCACATAGCAGTGTGTTGTGGGGGGTGGGGGGCAGCTCAGTGAGGGTTTGCTGTGTGTTCTTTTATACTTGTGATTTGTAGGGACGCCCGGGTGGCTCAGTCGGTTAAGTGTCCGACTTCAGTTCAGGTCATGATCTCTTCGTTCATGGGTTTGAGCCCCGTATCAGGTTCTGTGCTGATAGCTCAGAGCCTGGAGCCTGCTTCAGATTCTATGTCTCCTTCTCTCTCTCTGCCCCTCCCCTGTAAGTGCTCTGTGTCTCTCTCTCTCAAAACATATTTAAATGTTATACTTGTGATTTGTAAATTTTGATTGTGTTACCTTGTTACCTAGTTTGTGATATAATACTGAGTAACAGAAATATAATTATTATAGTCAGAGAAATGAGAGAAGAGACTGCATTTTTGGAAATGAAAAAAAAATAAGTATAACAATAAACTTTTAACAAATGTTTACTTATTTTCAGAGAGAGAGAGCAGAGCGATTCCCAGGTATGTTCCAACATGTGAGCGCACAGCCCGGCATGGCTCGAACTCACGAACTGTGAGATCACGACCTGAGCCGAAATCAAGAGCTGGACTCTTAACTGACTGAGCCACGCAGGCACCCCTGCAACAAAAAATTTTCCCTCCTAAAAGGAAAGTACACAAAGCCTTTGAGGACATGAAACAAAAAGAGGGGTTGGGGTGTGGTCAAGGGAACATTATGTCTAACATTTTAATACTTTGCAGGGAGAATACAGTCACATGATTTGTGTAATTAAAAAACTGGGGGCACCAGGGTGGCTCAGTCGGTTAAGCGTCCGACTTCAGCTCAGGTCATGATCTTAGTTTGTGAGTTCGAGCCTCGCATCGGGCTCTGTGCTGACAGAGACTGGAGCCTGCTTCAGATTCTGTGTTTCTCACCCTCTCTGTCCCTTCCCAACTTGAGCGTGGGCTCTCTGTCTCTCAAAAATAAATATATATATAAAAAAAACCCACCAAAAACCCAGTGCATGTAGCAATCCATGGGTAGCACCTAGCACACAGTAGGCTCCTGGTGGTTTCCTTTCCCTCCAGGAGCCCAGGGCTTGGGCAGGCAGCCTCTGAGCCTTGATTGCAGAGGTGGGGCTAGCCCTTGGGTCTGTACTCCAGGAAGCATCCGCTCCTCCTGCTCCTAATTAGAAGGCCTTTTCTTTACAATCATCGAGGGACAAGGTTTCTGAAATTAATTACTGCTTGGTCAGGTTTGACTCACGGAGGGAACAAGTTCATGAGTCAGTGTGGGGATGACCAGCCCGCCCCATTCCATCTCAACTTGTAAATCAGTTGTTGTTCGCAGAGGAGAGACAACCATAAAAGAAAGCCTTTATTGAAGTTTTTCTCTGTGCCGCCTACATCAGAATCACCAGAGGTGCTCGTCAGAAATGAACTTGCCCCCCCCCCCCACGTCTTTTGAAGGAGCCTTGGAAGTAAGGCCCAGAGGTTTGGCTGCCAATCCCCGAAGAAGCAGGTGAATGCAGCAACGTCCATCATCTCAGTCTGTAAATAGATTATTTTTCTTTAGTTCAACTTCTATTTTGGGTCTCCCTTCTACTGCTTGCAGAAAACACTCCCTTATCCATTTCCAGGTGAACCCCGTCATCCCACGCCACCAATGACCTAAACTGGGGGGAGCCCCTTAGCACCACAGCATAGGTGGCTTGCCAGGGTGGGCTGCGCAGTGAGGCGCCTCTAAGATAAATCCTCCTGGGTCCCCACCTCCGTGGATCTTACAGGCCCTCATTTCCACTCTTGTGCCGCTGCCCCCAGGACCCAACAGCAATGTGCCAACTTTCCAAGCCACACGCCATGGCCTTGGCTCCCCAGATTTATTCTGGGTTCCGTCCCTTCCATGTCCTCCGGATTTGGCCGTTGGGGAAAATGAGGATCACTCCTAAAGCACCGTCTAACATCTTGTCTGGTCCTCCATCAGCTCCTCCTCCCCGGCCAGTGAGGGGTATCAGGGCCGGTGGGGGTGGGCCTGTTTGTACTTCCTTCCAACTTTCCCTGCCTTAGACCCAGACACTGCAGCTTTTGAACTTAAAAGCCTGGAATTTGGCACCTTTATTCTCTGGCTAGAATATAGAGTCGTCTCAGGGCTGAAAAGCAAAAGCTAGCACCCCACCGAGCCATCTGAGCCTTCAGAGAAGCTGCTCTTTTCTTCCTTTGCACAGAGGCCGAGCCACCCAGACGTCCTCTGTGTCTGTGCCGGTGCGCAAGGACCGGGCGGGTGGCTTCTCCGGGCCGGGGAAGGAGCGAGAGCATCTTATCTTAGATCTGCTGTGTCCCCACACCCAGCACGAGCTCCCTGTTCACTCACCTCCCCCAGACAGCTGGGAAATGACACCTCTGGTAACGGAGCCAGTCCCCAGGCTTCGCGGGGAGGGGGTGGGGCGCTGCATTAGGGAGGTTCTCACACCAGGAGGCCTGGGTGGGGGAGGGAAGAAGCTGGCTCCTGTTTGTCTCCAGACCTAGGCCAGCAGCCTCCCTCTGCTCCCCTTCCAGGGATTCAGCGAGCACCCCCCCGCAAGCCCCCCCGCCCCGCCAGGGCCGTTATGCCTACCCTAAGACACATCCTTCTTCGCTTTTGACGCTTGCCTTGACCCGGCCCACAAGGTGGTCAGCTCATCTGGTCCCATCTTCTTTCTGAAGGTCCAGGCCTGCCCGGGAAGAGGGGACTGTGTGCAGCCGCTGTCGGCTGTTTAGAGGGACCTAAAAAGACCAGTCAGGGTCGGAAGGGGACGTGGATAATCCCTTTTCATATTCCAGATGAAGGCATTTTAACAAATATATATGTAGTGCCTACAGCTGTCATATATTTGGGGTCTAGGGACAGGTCAGGTCACACCTGTGGGGCTGATCCGCGGGTAAAGTAGTACAAGGTACCTGGGCACTGCACTGGGCAGTCCATGCCTACTGTCTTTCCCCCAAAGAAAAACAAACAAAAGTCCCAAAGCCCCCTGCTGTCGCAGCCTGGGACCAGAGGCTGAGCCCTCCTGTCGCCTGGGTAGCCGACCCGACTCTGTGACGGAGCTGGGTTTCGGCCCGTCTGCGGGTCTGCGGCCACCACGTGAAGGAGCCCTGCGGGGAAGCCCGTGCCCTCTTCCCTGGCCTTAACCTTGCCCTGCCTCAGTTGGGCCGGCCCGCAAGCACCCCTGGTCTGAGCCCCACACCCTGCAGTGACTTGGTTGGAAGAGCCTGCCTCTTCTGCTTTTCTTCACACGCCGCTGCTCAGCGGCCAGGTGCCCCAGGCCTCCCGGGAGCCCGGCGACCCGCGTTGCCCCTTCTGACTTTCCACCCCAGCCCCCTGCAAAAGCTGAAGCTGGTCGTTGGCGTTGGGACCCGGGGCCTTAGCGGGGGCTGGGTGTGTGGAGTGCTGACTGGTTTACGGATTTCGCGGGTGGGCGAGGACGTGGCTTGGGGTTCAGGGGCGCTGTCAGGGGCAGGGGGCAGCGGCGGGGGTCGGCTGGGAGGGCTGCGGCCAGACAGGGCGAAATGGCGGTGGGCGCAGGGAGTCGCAGCACCCGGGTTCGGGGCTCACGGTGCAGCTGCAGGTGCGGGAGCGGGGGGGGGGGGGGGGGGGGGACTTGCGGCCCCGCCGGCCCCGCCCCCACCGCCCGGCTCTCGACGCGTCGCCCGCCGGCCCCGCCCCCGCCCGCAGTGCCCGGATGTGGGTGACGTGCGGCCGCCATCTTCCCGTCCCGGGCAGCCAGCGCCAGTCGGAGCCAGCTCGAGCCGCTGCCGCTGCTGCCGCCGCCGCCGCCGCCGCCGCCGCCGCCGCAGCCGCCGCCGCCGCAGCTGCCGAGTCGTCCTCCCGCCGCCCCCGCCATGTGAGTCGGCCGCCCGCGCCCGCACCGGGCCTGCCTGCCTGCGCCGGCCGCCGCCCTTGGGGGCCGGTGCGGGGGGCGCCCGGGGTTCGGCCCGCGCCCCGACGCTAGGCCGGCGCCCGTGACTGCGCGCGGGCGGCTGGAGAGCGCCGCTCCCGGGCTGGCCGCGGGGGCGATGGCCACGGGATGGAGCGGACCCGGGGTCCGCCCGCCGCTGTCATCGCTGCCTCCAGTCATTTCGGGGCGATCCCGGACCTTGTCTTTGAGGTCGCCCTTATTTGACAGGCGGGGAAACTGAGGCCCGGAGGGGGGAGGGGGCCCGACTCAAGGTCACGCAGCTTGCCGGCGGCGGGGCCGGACGGAATCCAGGGTTCCCGTCGGTGGATGGATGGACAGGAGGATGGGCGGAGCCCTGGCCGCGGGGCCGGTGACTCGAGGCCCTGGGTCTTAATCCGCCCCTACCCCTTAGGTCGGCTACCGCTGCCACCGCCCCCCCTGCCGCCCCAGCTGGGGAGGGAGGCCCCCCTGCGCCTCCTCCAAACCTCACCAGTAACAGGAGACTGCAGCAGACCCAGGCCCAGGTGGATGAGGTGAGTGTGAGGGGTGTCAAAGGCAGTGGGAAGGACCCCGGGGGTTGGCAGACCGGTGTGGACGCCCGTTTTGGGCTAGAGGTGGTGAGTCTGTGAGTTTGGGGACAAACAGACGCCCCTTCCCTGGTCACCAGGCACTTGCAGCGGCCCTGGGGCGTTAGTCAACCTTGCTGTCCCGGGGTGTTTCGGCCCCGGTAGGTGTGGCCGGGGGGATGGACAGGCTGCTGGAGGCTCAGCACCCAGACGGTGCTGCTGTGACATCTGGCTCTCAGCGTGCCCCTGATGTGTGCTCCTTGCATGTCCCCAGGTGGCTAGGCGTGTTCTCTGGGTGTCCTTGGCGTGTTAGCCCGGCCCCCCCGGGGTGCATGTTCCCTTTGTGGGTGCATGCTTGAGGAGCGCCCTGGCTGAGGCGGCCTTGGCACACCCCCTGCCTCGTGGGCCCCTCCCCCCAGGTGGTGGACATCATGAGGGTGAACGTGGACAAGGTCCTGGAGCGGGACCAGAAGCTGTCAGAGCTGGACGACCGCGCAGATGCACTCCAGGCAGGGGCCTCCCAGTTTGAAACAAGCGCAGCCAAGCTCAAGCGCAAATACTGGTGGAAAAACCTCAAGGTGAGGGTGGAGGCACGCAGCAGGGGGCTGCTAAGAACTGGTGGGTGGCTGGGGGTGTCGTGGTCTGTGTCGCCGACCCCCCCTCTCGCCCCCAGATGATGATCATCTTGGGAGTGATTTGCGCCATCATCCTCATCATCATCATCGGTGAGTAGGGCAGCAGTGGCTAGGGCCCTTTCTCTGGAGAGGTTTCCCCTTCTAGGTTTTGAAGGTCATTAACCTAGATTTTACTGCTCAGCAGAAAGCGTGTACAGCTGCCGACGGCAGCTCTGTTTTCATCCAGAGCCCCAAAGCTCGGTGGTGTTCCGCCTGCGCTTGGCCTGGTTCTAGGCAACTTTTGTTAAGATTTTTGGAAACGGGAAAGCCGGTGGGGCCCCACGGCTCCCTTGAGGATAGTTTTGGGGCCTAAGAGCCCAGTCTGGGGACCCTGGAATTGGGAAGTGGGAGAGCAGGCGAAGCCCAGGGGCTTGAGACGCGGCCGGGAAGCCAGACACCCTGCTGTTGGAGCGTTTGTGGGCCCAGAGGCCCAGAGGATTAGGAGCCTGTGGCCCCAAGGCCATACCATGGACTTGAAGAGACCTTGGAACCCACCAGTCCAGCCCCCTGCTGTCCAGATGAAGAACCTAAGGCCGAGAGGGCTGGGCTGTGGGGGGTGGGGGGGTGGGAGCAGGGCCAGGCCTGACACACTGCTTTCGCTCTCTCTCTTTCTCCCCTTCTCTCTTCTTCCTTTTCTTTCCTTCTCTGCAGTTTACTTCAGCTCTTAAACCCCCGAGGAGCCCGCCCTGCCCAGAGAAGGGCCTCTCCCCACCTCCTCCCCATCCCCAGCCGCTCCCCACCTCTCAGCCATATCTTCCAGCCCCCCCTCCCCTGGATCCGTGTGTGTGTGTCCCTGTGTGTGGGCCCCCCCTGTAAATAGCCAGCTGTTATTTATACATATATAATATTATATATATTTGGTCTGTTTGTAGTTTTATTACTAGAAGATTTTTCCGGTTGTCCTGAACACCCCTTCCTGAAGTTCCCACCCCTTCTCTTTTCCTCCCGCCCCTTCCTTCCCTCCCTGACCAGCCCCTAGTCCTTTCATTTGCATCTGCTATGCAATAGTCCCTCTTCCTCTCCTCCTTCCCTTGGATTTAGCTGATCCTTCCTCCCACCCTGGCCTTCCCTGCACCCCCACCCCCCCAACAAAAAACAAAAAGCAACTGTCCAGGCCTCCCTAGGTGCATCTTTGCATCGCCCGGGAGGCCCTGAGACTGGCCCCACTTGGTCCTAAGAATCCCAAGGTCTTCTGGGAGCTTCCAGCATGTTAAGTAGCCTTCATTTACATACTGACATCCTTTTTGGTTTCCGTCTCTTTCTTTCCGTCCCCCCTTCATTCTTTCAGCCCGTGTTGCTTTTTTACTGAGACGCTAGTCCCCACGGTCCTTGTATCACTTTCATTTGCATGACGTTACTTGCAGGGGGTGGGAGCCCGGGCTTTTGGGGAGCCAGGCCCTTCTGGCCCCCAGAATCTCCCCCTCCTAGCCCCTCTAGTCCAGTTTGCCTCCCCTACCCCCATTTTCCAAACCTCTTGTCCCCTCCTCTCCCTACCCCCCACCCCCCAGCTGGTGTGGAAGTGTCTCGGAGTTCAGTGTGTCATGATGGACCAATAGTTTTGCCACTCGGAGTCTCTCCCCACATTCGTGCTCCCCAGTTTTCATGTGGGGCACTCAGCCGACATTCCCGTGGGGTCTCCCTCCCTCCCATCCGCCTGATCTGCCGCCTCCTCCTCCTCCTGCCTGGAGAGTTTGGGGGGTGGCCACAATCTGACTTTTGGGAGAGATGGCTACCAGTGTGTGGGGGGTCATCACTGCCTTGGGGAGGAGTGGGGGCAGGGCAGAGAATCCCCCCAATTCCTGCCTGAAATCTGGCCCCACCCTTGCTGGGGGTTGGACTGAAAACTCCCCTCCCTCATTTGGGGGGGGCTGTTGCTCCCACCACTGCCCAGCTCCTCTGACTGCCCCCCTGGATTCAGGGTGGGGGTACGAGTCACTGCCAATGTGTGTATGGGACTTGCTGCAAGATGGGGATTCTCGCCCCTCTCCAGGGCAGTCGAGCCCCGAGAGTTGTCTCCTCCTTAGGTGACGTGATAGAGGAAGGGTCTAATGGCTTTCTAAATGGCACAATTTTAGGGGTCTGAGGGTACAGCCCCTTAACCTGCTGGAGGGGACCCCCAAACTCTTTCTTCCCCCCACACTCAAGGTTTCTGTGTGGAGGGGGAGCAGGGAGATCTGAGCTGTGGTGTGACAGGGTAGGGAGAGATGCTGGGGGTGGGGGTGCTGTGTTCTAGACCCCCCCATATTATCCCAGTGTCCCCTGCCCCCCTTCCCTCCCCCCATTCCCCCAATTCTGTGACGCATCCAGATTGTGAAAATGTACAATAAATGTGTAATGAGTAACCAGCTGGTGTGCGTTCTAAGACTTTTTCTTAACCAGTGAGGAGGGTATTGGGTGCGCAGGTTTAACAGGAAAGCTGAGAAGATTGACTTGGAAAGGACCGTACTTCCCTGGAGGGCCTGACCTTGGGCACAGCGGAGTGTGATTCCCCGCAGTGGCCACGGGTGGGCACCAGGCGCTGCTGAGGGGAAGCGGTCTTGACCCCCCGGGTCAGCCTGGAGGAGAATCTGGAGGCTTGGGCTTCCCAGCTTCCCTTGTTTTTTTTCCCCGGGAGGCCTGTTCCTGCTCTTTGTTCCATCCCTTTCTACCCCTTGATTTAATTCCCGGATGCTCTGCGTTTGCTGCCGTGGTCATTTACTCCATGGACGACTTCAGCGAAACATCCCAT
Source organism: Hyaena hyaena (assembly GCF_003009895.1). Classification (NCBI taxonomy): domain Eukaryota; kingdom Metazoa; phylum Chordata; class Mammalia; order Carnivora; family Hyaenidae; genus Hyaena; species Hyaena hyaena. The sequence continues at coordinate 3,526,747 of NW_024080689.1, forward strand.
TCCCCGGGGTGCCTAGCACAGAGCCAGCATCCAGAAGGGGTTCATAAGTACTTACAGAACAAATCGGCTGAGAGAGACCCAGCAGAGTGTGGTATGGAGCGGGCCACAGACTGGCCTGCCCCCCGTGCCCCCTGTCTTAGGATTGGTGACTCTAGACCCCACGCTGAACTCCCGTAGCCTCCAGATCCCTGACGTCCCTGATGCGACACCCTAGCATTCCCCACCCCAGGTGCCTCAAAAACGAGTGGAGGGTGTTAGACCAGCTCTGGAGGGCCCGCTTTGCTGGGCTGCAGCAGGAGGGTGCAGCAGTGCGGGAAATCTACACAGGGTTTCCCAGCTTGTCTGCCGAGGACGCTTTTACAAATAGACGTTCCAAGAGGCCCAGGTGACTTCTAACCAGGGACACAGTCATCACAGTAATGGCCACCATTTATTTCGGGCTTCCTGTGTTCCATAAGGTGCTCAGGGCGTATTCGCCGTTCATCTACTGACTCCTTTCCAGGTTTAGGGTTCTCGTTCGCCCTAGGACCCACCTTCTTTATAGCGTCAAGGCCCTGGGCTGAAATCTCGGCCCCCTTACGGACAGGAGTGTTAACCCAGACGGATTATGTAACCTCCCTGGAGCTCAGTCTCATTTGTAGGGCGGAATAATAGTAAGTGAGACGGTCTCCGGGTTTGTGAGAAGCGCCTGGCTCGGTCCACAGAAAACCATCGGGAGCCATCCGTCATCTTCACCACTATCCCCATCATCACGCGGCGCTGAGATCTGCAGACCCCGCTGAGGCCAGCACCTTCCAGCTTCCGGGGCCTCAGGGACCCAGGGCCCGAGTGCCAGCGCTGGGGGCGCTCTTGTCACGCCCGGGACAGCTCGGCCGGGTCTCGGCACACAGCTCCCCCGCCCGCAACCATCGCCACCGCCGCTCACATCTGCGCCTGCGTGCAGGTCACACTCGCTGCGCCTGCGCAGACGCCGCAGTCTTCGGTACGAGTGTCGTCAAGGAAAATCCCCAGCTTCCAGGTAAACAAGTTGCCGCGTGAGACCGCCGGCACGTGTCCTCGACAGCTCCGAGACCTCTCAGCCTATGAGGAAGTTCGGAGGGCTGGACTGGCGTTCGAGTCCCCGAACTAGGCAGGTCGGAGGATGCTGCCACAGCCAGTACGAACTCCCGAAGTGGATGGGGGCGTGACTTTCCGGCGGGCTCCCAATCAGCGCGCCGGGGCGGCCCCTCTCTCACGTGGAGCTGTCACTGCGGGTTGGCAAGCTGACCAATGAGGAGATGACGGCGGCGGGAGGCGCCAATGGTGGCTGTGCGAGGGCCGGGCGGCCGCACGCGGCGCGGGGCATGGGTCGGCGCCCTTAGGCCAATGAGCTCGAGGGGCGTGGCCGCGCGGCCGGGGGGCGGGCCCGTCGGAGCTGGTCCGGGGCGCTGGCGCCCGGGCCGGGAAGCCGCCGTAGCCTCCCTGCGCGTGCGGAGGGTGAGTGCTCGCGCGCGGGGGGAGGTGGGCGGCGGTCAGCGCGCGCCTCTCCCGGCGGCTGTGTTCTTTCAGGGGCGCTGTCAACGGAGTTGGGGGAGGGTCGTGCGAATGCAGGATCGCCGCAGTTGGGAGCTCTGACGGTTGGCGGGGAGTGGGAGCGCGAACTCCGCAGCCCTCGACGGACGAGGGCGGGAGGCTGGGACACCGGACACATTCCTCAGCGCCCTAGGTACCTGGATCCCGACTGGTCCAGGGGTTCCTGGGAGGGTGGGGCACGGCGAGGGTGGTGTGGGGACGGGGATCCCTGAAGGTGGGTGGGGGCCGTCCCAGTGCTTGGCTACTGTTTGCATAGGGCGCCTTAGGCACTTGAAAGAGCGGGACTCGGGGGCTGGAGGGAGGCGCCGGTAGGGCAGGTGCTAGAGGGTGGCGAGGTGATCTGCGTGACTCCGAGCCAGTCCCATTGGGGCTCAGATGGTCTTTCTCTTGTCTAAAGAGGAGGGGTTGGGCCTCGGAGCCGCCCCCGCCCCCGGGAGTAGAGGTGGAGTACAACTGTTGAGTCCTGGGAGGGAGGACGGTGTTGTGCAGATTGTGTCTGCACGCGTCATCTGGAGCTCCTGGGGGTGAGCAGGCACCAACGGGGTGCTTTACTCTCTGCACAAACAGGCCTGAGGTTCGTAGGAGACCCCGGGGCTGGTGGCCGCTAGGGTGACCTCAAGGACTTTGGGAGCATGTGTAAACCCGGGCTGAGATGACTGGGAGCATGTGGGGAGTGCAGACCGAACGTCTGAGACCGGGCCCAGGGAGCGGAGGGACTGGATGGAGCCTGTGTCCCAGGCACCAAACTTGGAATCGGCTGGATATTTGAGAGGCCCGGATTCCCAGGTTCCCAAAGGATAAGACGCCAGAATGACAGGACACTATCAGAGCTCAGATTTGGCCCCAGGGCTCCGTTTGTTAAGAGCCTGAGAACATATCAGGAGGCAGGTTTAGTAACTCTGTGGAATGGGGATAATAATACTCATCTCACGGGGTGGTGCCGGGGATTAAATAAGAGAATATACTGTAGTCCTTAGCACGATGCCTCATGTTTTCGTGTGTGTTTCGCTAAAAAAAAAAAAAAAAAGGCAGTAAGATATCAAAACAACAGCGACAGGAATGCTGTGGTTGGGAATTATATTCTCATTCTCAAGCTTCTGCGCCAAGTGTTGGTGACTCCCTCCCCATTTCCCTCTTCCCGGTTCTTCTGGTCGTCAGGCACCAGCCCAAACCCTCAATCCACCCGTGTATCCCTCTTGCAGGATCGAGGCCCCAGGCTGGGCCACTTGCTCTGTCCTAGTTTGATTTCCTCATCCTAGACCCATTCTTCTCCCTGCCCCTCCTCCTCTCCCTCCGCTGCCATAGTAACGAGAGATTCCGGCTCAGAGGGGGGCCTCGGGGAGGGAGCAAAGGTGCGCGTGCTCTCGCAGAACCTGGGCCTCCAACTTCCCCGCCCTAGCTCTTTGGGACTGGGCCAGCAGATGTGTACAGTTTGGGAGGGGGGGGGCGACGGGGAAGCCAGTGCCAGCGGTGCGAACGAGCCGAGGGACGGGCGGATGCGAGTCTCGGGGAGAGAGCCAGGCGTAGGGGCGGGGGACCCCTTCCTCCTAATCCTCTCTCCAGGAATCCCTGGCTTTGGGACAGGATGGCTGTCTTTGGCTGGGGGAGGCGCCCGGGCTGGGTGCATGTCCTGGGCCACCGGCCAAGAGAACATGATGTTCCCAAGTGCGCTGGCCGCCGCCCTCTCGGGCTGGCCGCCTCCCAAACCGCTGCCTTTCCAGCCTCCCTGTCCCACATTCCCCGGCTGCCTCGCTCCGCCCTCTTCCTCCGCTTTGACGTCACCGCTCTCTCCCGCCCCCTCTCCTCCATTGACGGCAGCGGGCCCCGGTTACTGTGGGGACTGTGAGGCGGGATGACCGGGGGCCTTGAGAGCAGGTGGGGGCTGCTGGGGCGCTGGACCCCTTTGTAGAAGCAAAATGTAGATATGGAGGTGGGGGTGGGAGAGCCCGCATGGCCTGTGTCAGCGGGGATCACACCCAGATCCCAGGGGAGACCTGGAGAAGAAGAGAAACCGTGTTTCCAGAGGAGAGGGGTCTGAAAAGGAGTCAAGGGACTGGGCCACAGTACCTGGCTTCGGGGGGGTTGGGGGGATCCGGGAGAGACGTTTTCAAGGGGACGAGACCGAGAATCCAGGCCCCTGAATCCTCTGTTTTCCCTGTTTTTGGACTTTGGCTTTTTCTGGGTTATTTTATGACATCCCTGTGTCCCAGCTTTTCCACGGAGCCCTCCCCCTGCCCCTCCACGGGGAACACCATTGTTAAGGAAGGCTTAGGCCACGTGACAGGGAGGGAGGGCACCGCCAGCCGATTATGTCAGCATCAGCTTGGGGCCCCTGAGAGGAACTACTTCTCAGTCTTAGATGGAGGGGGTCTGTCACTGCAGATCCCCCCAGCCCAGCCTGGCACTTTAGTTCCCCAAATTAGGACTCTGTGTTCTGCTCTGCCCCCTCCTTGGGGGCGGGGGGGGGGAAGCATAATTTTCCAGCACGTTCTCCATTGCTGAGGCCGCTTCCCTTCCTCCATCTCTCCTTGTTAACAAAATCACCGTGTTTATAGAGCATCTACCATGTATCAGGTTCTGTCCTGGGGGCTCTGGGGAAAACACAGAGGTGACAGATGAGGGCCTTGGCTTTCTCTTGTCCCAGTTGTGGGGATCTGAAGCCCTTGACACTGCCTGTGTCTGTCTAGGGTCCCAGCTGGTCTCTTCTCTCAGCCACTGGCTTTGTTCCCTGTAGTCCTGGCTTCCTGGCCCCCACTTTTGGGGCAGCCCTAACTGTGGGTGGCTGCATCCTGAGGAGAGAAGCAGCACTAGTCACCACGTAGGCTGCCCGGAGACCTTTTCTCTGATTGGGTACAGAAGTACCTGCCATTGTTTCCCTTTACAGCCCTTATTGGCTCTGGCTGCCCCTTCTGTTGTTTGCATCCTGCCCTGCACTCCATCCCCTATTACGCGGGGACCCTCAATTGTCATTCTCCCAGCCGTCCACAGAATTTGAAGTGTCAGAGTAAGGGGCTGGGTAAAATGGCTTTATTGTGATGACAAGGCTGGGGAGAGGAACGCGGGAAAGGCCAAGCTGCATGTCTGTGTGGCCCGCTCCTCCCGGGGACCAGCCATGTCATCTAGCTTGCCCTCCCCCCCTCCCGCCCGCCCCCTCCCCGCCCCCCGAGTCCGCACTCCTCTGGCAAGGCCAAGGTGTCCTGTTGTGCTGGGCTGGACAGTTCAGGAAACAGACATCTTTAAGCACCTACCGTGGCCCAGGCATTTTCCTCGAAGAGGGGCAGCTCACGTCCCCTCCCCAGCCTTCCATTATTCACTGTGCAAGGCGTCCGGCGCCCATTGGCTGGTGGCGGTGTCTGGGGCCCCTCAGCTCAGCGCCAGCACCCAGGTCCACGTGCGCCCGTGTGTGTGACACAGCCCTGACCTCAGTAGGGGCCAGTAGCCAATCAGGCGCCGGGACGAGATCCCCAGCCAATCGGGGGCGGGGCCTGCGGCTCCGCCGGCAGGAGGCCAATGAGGGGCAGTGCCTGGCATTATGCAACCCGCCTCCTGGCCCCGCGAAGCTTCCACTCGGCTGAGGGCTGCAACGGCGGCGGGCAGGAGGCCGGAGGGCGCTCGCGCGGCCAGGTAGGCATCTCCAGGGCCACCCGGGGATCGGTCTCCCGCCCCAAGTCGGACCGCCGCCACCTCCAGCCCGATGCGCCGCCTTCGGCCCAGGCGCGCAGACGGCTCACCCGCAGTCCGCCTTCCTTGCCGCTGCCCACCCCCTCTCTGCCTTCGGGAACGTGGGTGTTCCTCGCAACCCTATGCTGGCTGTCCGCGCTCCTGATCCTCTTACCTTACCTCCGGCCTTGACCTCTCCTCCCAGCTACCCCGGCCCCACGTCCGACCCTCGGCAGGCCTGCCGCCGCTGCCTTCCTTGTCACTCGGGGGTCCCTGGTTTTGCCCCGGCACCGGGACCCCTTCAGGTTTTACGCGCTGCCCGCGCTCCCCCCTCCAGGCCCTGGCCCTGCGCCGGCCGTGATGTAAGCCTGGTTCGGACTGGAACATCCCGTTCCCGGCGCTAGTTCCTGCTGTTGGCCACAGCCTTCCTTTTTCTCCTGGCTCTGGGGGTTGGGGGTGTGGTTGGACGAGGAGTAGGGGAAGAACTGTCCGCTGGCGGTTGGTTGTGCGTCCCTTGCTCAGGGCTGAATGTGTCCGCTTCGAATGGGGGCGGAGTGTGTCGGGGCGGGGGGTAATCTAGAAAAGTAGAGGACCGAGAGGATTCCTGAGTCCCTGACAATGGCAGGTGCCGTCTTCAGTCCTGGGGGTCGGGCGAGGGTGCGGGGCCCGGAGAAGGACAGGCTGCGTCGTCTTGACCACAATGACCGGGATGCAGGCGAAGGCCAGGCTTGTGGAGCTTTTGCGCGGAGGGCGGTGGCGGTTGTGTTTTGCCCTGGGGAGCAAGGCCAGCCCCTGGGAACCCCGTGGGCAGCCCTTCTTCTTATTTTCACCGAGCCCTCCAGGGTGTGGGGGTGTTTTAGAGGTGGGCGACCCCCGGCCGCGCCCGCCAGTGTGGGAGTGGGTCGATCCCTGGGCTCCGCCGGGAAATGGGGGAGGGGTCGCCTCTCCCGCCCTCCCCTGGTCCCTCCAGCAACCGCTGAGCTCAGCTGCTGACGTCGGTTTCCCTGGCGACCGCGGCGGCGGCGGAAGCGCGTGGTGGGGCCGCGCATGTCCGTGCGCATGTGCAGCGGGGGTGGCGCCGCCCCCGGATAAAATTAGCCTGGAGGCCTAAATATAGGCGGCGACGGGCATACCCCCTGCTCTGAGGCCTTGGAGTCCCGCGCGGAGTGGGGGCCTGATGGGGATTTGAGGATGGGAAGCGTCCAGGATTTGGTTCACGGCCATAGTTCTCGTCAAATACTCAGGCTCTTCCTTTCCCAGGCCACGCTGGCGGGGGACGTGGAGGAGGGCAGGAGAGAGGCCCCTTCCCACCTGCGGACCGCCAGTGGGGATAGGAAACAGAACTTACCCCGGGGCTCCCAAGCCTGGGTCCTAGGGGCCTGGGAGCCGACCCGGGAGAGTCTGAGTGAAGCCAGCAGGATTGTAAAGTTAACCTCCCCCCCTTCTCCCCGCCCTTCTTCTTGGTCTCCCTGTCCAGGTACTGAGTGTGATCGAACTTCTCAGTCCTCAGAGCCTTGGATCTCCCACCTCACTCCCCCAGCCAGGCCGCCAGGCCCCCCCGTGCGCGCGTGGTGGCCTCTCCGCCTGCCCTGTTTCCCCCTTGCCCTCCCCATGACCCAGACATGAGTGGCCCCCTAGAAGGGGCTGATGGGGGAGGGGACTCCGGACCGGGAGAATCCTTTTGCCCTGGAGGGGCCCCATCCCCCGGGCCGCCGCAGCACCGGTCCCGCCCCGGCCCCAGCCTTGCTGATGACACAGATGCCAACAGCAACGGCTCCAGCGGCAATGAGTCCAACGGGCCCGAGTCCCGGGGCGCTTCCCAGCGGAGCTCGCACAGCTCCTCGTCTGGCAACGGCAAGGACTCGGCCCTGCTGGAGACCACCGAGAGCAGCAAGAGGTGTGCTGGCGACAGGGTCTTGGGGGGCGGGGGGGCGGGGCCCCTGCTCCTGGGCGCTTTCTCACTGTGGGCCTGCTGCTTCTCCCCAGCACCAACTCTCAGAGCCCATCCCCACCCAGCAGCTCCATCGCCTACAGCCTCCTGAGCGCCAGCTCGGAGCAGGACAACCCGTCTACCAGCGGCTGCAGGTTCGTGGGGGTGAGGGCCAGACAGGAGGGCTGGGGGCTGGGGTCACGATCTGGGGCTAAGAGCTGTACCCCTCCCTCCCTGTGGGCCCTGCAGCAGTGAGCAGTCGGCGCGGGCGAGGACCCAGAAGGAACTCATGACGGCTCTGCGGGAGCTCAAGCTTCGGCTGCCGCCCGAGCGCCGGGGCAAGGGCCGCTCTGGGACCCTGGCCACGCTGCAGTATGCTCTGGCCTGTGTCAAGCAGGTGCAGGGTGAGTGGTGCCTCCTGGGAGGGCCATGGCCAGGGGCTGGGCCACCAAGGGGTGGGGGCAGCTTCCTCACTAGATACCTCACCGCCTCCGCCCGGCAGCCAACCAGGACTACTACCAGCAGTGGAGCCTGGAGGAGGGTGAGCCTTGTGCCCTGGACATGTCCACCTACACCCTGGAGGAGCTGGAGCACATCACATCCGAGTATACGCTTCGCAACCAGGTCAGCCGCGGCCCGGCCCCTCCGTCCCGACGCGCCTCCCGTCCTCCCTGGCGTGGCTCCTGAGTCTACTTTTGTCCTCTCTTTCCGGCCCAGGACACCTTCTCGGTGGCGGTCTCGTTCCTGACGGGCCGCATCGTCTACATCTCCGAGCAGGCGGGTACACTGCTGCGCTGCAAGCGGGATGTGTTCCGGGGAGCCCGCTTCTCCGAGCTCCTGGCTCCCCAGGACGTGGGTGTCTTCTATGGCTCCACTGCCCCCTCTCGCCTGCCCACCTGGGGCGCCGGGGCCTCAGCAGGTGAGGTCCCCAAGTGCTTGGGGGCGAGGGGCCAGCAGTCCCACGAAACCCCTGCTCTGAGGGGCCAGGGAGGAGGTGGGGGGCTGTCCTCAGTGCCCTCCTGGTCTGTTCCAGGTTCAGGCCTCAAGGACTTCACCCAGGAGAAGTCCGTCTTCTGCCGTATCAGGTAGGTGGGGGCAGAGCCCCTCCCACCATCCCCACCCCCACTGCTTTGCTGTCTGGTCCATGACCTTGAGGTGAAGGGTAGGTGACCCTCCACGAAGAGTCACTCGTGCCTCTTTCTCTGCCTTTCCAGAGGGGGTCCTGACCGGGATTCAGGGCCTCGGTACCAGCCATTCCGCCTAACGCCATATGTGACCAAGATCCGGGTCTCCGACGGGGCCCCCGCGCAGCCGTGCTGCCTGCTCATCGCGGAGCGCATCCACTCGGGTTACGAAGGTGAGTGGGCGGTGGGCCTGGCCTGGCGGGCGTGGTTGGAAGGGTGATTTCTCTACGCCCATGGGGAGGCAGGATGTGAGTCTGAGAGGCAGGTCCCAGTCCCTAAATCTTGGAACAGAGAAGGAATCTTAAGGACGAAGGTTTGAGTCCGCTTTTAGTGGGGGGAGAATTGGGTAAGCAGCCTGAGCTAGGAGCAGGGAAAGATGAATGCTTTGGTTCTGTTTCACTCTGGGTGGGGGGTGGGGGTGGAGGAATGGTCTAGACCATCTCTGCAGCCTAGAGGATCCTGTACAGAGCTGTGGGGAGGCCTCCCAGCAGCTTGGGCCCCAGGCAGCCTGGGGGTGGCGGGGGACGAGACGCTGGTCCGTTCTGGAGAAAACCCCGTGGCTTCACTCTCTGTGCCCCAGCTCCCCGGATCCCTCCCGACAAGAGAATCTTCACCACCCGGCACACACCCAGCTGCCTCTTCCAGGACGTGGACGAAAGGTTCGTTCAGGACCTGGAGGGAACGGTGGGGGCGCCCGGGCTAAGGCCACGGCTACTCTCTGATGCCCCCTCTCCTTGCAGGGCCGCCCCCCTGCTGGGCTACCTCCCCCAGGACCTCCTGGGGGCCCCAGTGCTCCTGTTTCTGCACCCCGAGGACCGGCCCCTCATGCTGGCCATCCACAAGAAGAGTGAGTCCTCTGTCCCGCACTCCCTCCTCCGCTGCCCGCGGGGCCCCTCTTGCTGTGCTTGCGGCTGTCCCTCGGGCCCCGGTGGCCTGGATCTCCAGCGGGCGGCCCTCTGCTGTGCCGGGCTCTGCCTCGGGCCGACCCTCCCCTCATGTCTCCCTCCTTCAGTCTTGCAGTTGGCCGGCCAGCCCTTTGATCACTCCCCCATCCGCTTCTGTGCGCGGAACGGGGAGTAAGTGACCATGGACACCAGCTGGGCCGGCTTCGTGCACCCCTGGAGCCGCAAGGTGGCCTTTGTGTTGGGACGCCACAAAGTGCGCACGTGAGTGGGCCGCACCCCAGAGCTGGCCCTGTGGGCTGGGACCGTGCGGGAGGGGGCGGGCCCTGACTTACCCTTCTCCACCCTGCAGGGCGCCCCTGAATGAGGACGTGTTCACTCCTCCGGCCCCCAGCCCAGCTCTGTCTCTGGACGCTGATATCCAGGAGCTATCTGAGCAGATCCACCGGCTGCTGTTACAGGTGAATGTCGAGGGGCGGGACTCGGAGCCGAGGCAGGGGTGGGGGGCGGGGCCGGAGCTGAGGCAGGGGCGGGGGGCGGGGCCGGCAGTGGAGGGGCGGGGTCGGAGCTGAGGCAGGGCGGGGGCGGGGCCGGGAGGGGAGGGGCGGTGCTCCGAGATGAGGCAGGGATGGGGGTGGGGAGCAGGGCTGAGACCTCTAACCAGGTTCTCTCCCTGCCTCAGCCGGTGCACAGTCCCAGCCCCACGGGGCTGTGCGGGGTCGGCCCCGCCGCTTCGCCGGGCCCTCTCCTCAGCCCTGGCTCCTCCAGCGATAGCAACGGGGGCGACGCTGAGGGGCCTGGGCCTCCCGCCCCGGTGAGTGTCCCTCCCCTGCTTTGCCATCTCGTGCCGCGTTCCCCTGTCCAGGCCCGGTTCCTGTGCCTTTCCCTTCCGGTCGTGCTCACACCGTGGCCCCAGTGCCTCCCCACCGGTGCCCTTCGTTACGTTGTGCCCTGAGCCCGTGACACTGCCTTGTTCCGTCCTGCAGGTGACCTTCCAGCAGATCTGTAAGGACGTGCACCTGGTGAAGCATCAGGGACAGCAGCTTTTCATCGAGTCCCGCGCATGGCCCCCGCCGAGGCCCCGCCTCCCTGGTGAGTGGGTGTGGGTGTGGGTGTGGGTGTGGGTGAGCCTGAGACTGGGGGGGCCCCCCCGACCTTCACCCTGACCTTCACCCCAACCCAGAGGAGCTTGTCTCTCCTTTTTTCTCTCCATGGTGCAGCCACAGGCACCTTCAAGGCCAAGACCCTTTCCTGCCAGTCCCCAGACCCAGAACTGGAGATAGTCCCTGCGCCAGCCCAGGCCCCACTCACCTTGACCCCTGAGGAGGCGGAGAGGAAAGAAGCCAACGGCTGTTCCTACCAGCAGATCAACTGCTTGGACAGCATCCTCAGGTCAGGCAGCCCTGGAACCTTCTCCCACTTGGGCCCTGGCTCCCACGCTGGCACCTCAAGCCCCGCCCTCATGCCCTCTGGCACCCCGCCCCACAGGTATCTAGAGAGCTGTAACATTCCCAGCACGGCCAAGGCCAAGCGTAAATGTGCCTCGTCCTCCTCCTGCACCACCTCTTCAGCCTCCGATGATGACAAGCAGAGGACAGGTCCGGTCCCTCTGGGGGCCAAGAAAGGTAAAGACCCGGTGCACGCCCTGCCCCCTCTGCCCCGCCCGGCCCACTGGCCCCGGGTCTCTGCATTTCTGCCTTCAGGGCCCCCACCTCACTCTGCCCCGCCCCCTCCCAGCTTTCAGATTTGCGGAGTCCTCTGTCCTGTCCGTGCCTCCCCCACTTCCCTGGGATCCCCCCTCCCAGCCTCCTGGGGGTAACTGGTGCCATCTCTCCGCACAGATGCGTCGACAGTGCTGCCCGGGGAGGGGGCCGCCCCACAGAAGGAGCCGGTGGTGGGAGGCGCCCTGAGCCCGCTCGCACTGGCCAATAAGGCAGAGAGCGTGGTGTCCGTCACCAGTCAGTGTAGCTTCAGCTCCACCATCGTCCATGTGGGAGACAAGAAGCCCCCGGAGTCGGGTATGGGCGCGGAGTGAGGGGGCTCCGCTCGGTCCCCCAGCCAGACCTCCCTCCTGCCCGCCCGTCCGTCCCTTCCCCGTCTGGCCCCTAACGGAGAGAAGGAGGTCTCCTAGCTCGGGGCTGCTGCTTGCCGTCCAGCCCCGCCGGCCTTCGCTGCTTTGTTTCTCCGTATTCTCACTGTCGGTTCGCACACCAGGTCTGGGGTGGGGGGTTCGGCTCCGAGGTGCTGTCCACAGAGGGACCAAGGACAGGGACTGTAGGGAACCCCTTAAGGGGAGGACGCGTGAGGGGAGGGCAAGGAGTGAGCTTCCCTTCTATGGGACTGTCACTGGAGGGACTAAGTGTTCTCTCTCACTCTGGGACCACTTGGCATGGAGAAGAGGGCTCAGACCCAGTCTTCAGCAGGGAGGAGGCCAAGGGGGCCACGGAGGGCACAGGCTGGGCTGTGGGGCAGAGGCCAGGGGCTGGCGGGGCTGTTGGACGGGGAGGTCGTGGATGTACTGACCCCTGAGGTGACTGCAATGACCTTTTCTCCCGTCTCGCCTTCCTTAGATATCATCATGATGGAGGACCTGCCTGGCCTGGCTCCAGGCCCAGCCCCCAGCCCAGCCCCCAGCCCCACGGTAGCCCCCGACCCGGCCCCAGATGCCTACCGCCCGGTGGGCCTGACCAAGGCCGTGCTGTCCCTGCACACACAGAAGGAGGAGCAGGCCTTCCTCAGCCGCTTCCGAGACCTCAGCCGACTGCGTGGACTCGACGGCTCCTCCCCGGCCCCCTTGGCCCCTGGCGAGCGAGGTAGCCGCCCAGGACAGCCCCGAGCCTCGCCCTCTGCCCAGTCCAGGACCAGACGGTCGGGGGTGGGGGGCGGGGGGGTCTTGTGGGAGACATTCCCGCTCCAGGGACCCCGGGCCCTGCTTAGGGACAGGCCCCTCGCCAGCGTCTCCCCACGGGGCCGGGGCTCCAGGCTACAGCCAGAGGAGGGCAGCCCTGGGGGGTGGCGCTGAGCCAGGCAGGCCGAGTGCCCTGCTCCAGGTGAGCTCTTTCAAGCCCAGCTGGGGGCAGGGGCCGAAGCATGCCCGCTTGTGACGGAGCTGCTGCTGCGTAGAAACCCACGTAGACTGCAGGCCACACACAGGCCAGGCGACCCGGGACGCCTGCTGGGCTCGGGGCTTCAAGGGCGGGATGTCAGCCCTCCAGGTGCCTGAGAGAGGCTCCCCGCAGGCGGACGCGGGACTCCGGCCTGGGCTTCCCCGCCCATCGCGTCAGTCCACCTCAAGCTAGGCCGAGTGCAGCCTCGACGGGCCCGGGCCGAAGCGGCGCCCAGGCTACGGGAGTTTGGGGGATGGACCAGAGCCGCCTGCCCGCTCGTCCGCAGACCCTCCCTGCTTCCCCCCATCTGCCAGGCGTCTCTGTCTTCTGTAGCCCCTCTGCTCCGCCCCACTTGTAACCTTTCCCCTCCCGAGCATCTTTTGCAATAAATCCCCCTGGCCCTGCCTCCTGTGATTCTTCCCTGAAGGTCCCCTCCCCTCCCCTGCGTCCCCTACTTGCTGTGTGACCCGGAAGCTGGACTCTCTCCGGGGCCTTCTACCCTCTCGCCGGTCAGAGTGGCAGGGCTGGGCAGGTGGCAGGGCTGCCGACCCCCAGGCTGAGGCCCTTGCTAACCCTGGTCTCTCCCCACAGGCTGCCACCACGGCCCCGCACCCCCCGGTCGCCGACACCACTGCCGATCCAAAGCCAAGCGCTCGCGCCACCACCAGACCCCCCGGGCCGAAGCGCCTTGCTACGCCTCCCACCCGTCCCCCGTGCCGCCCTCTGCCCCCTGGCCGCCCCCACCAGCAACTGCCTCCTTCCCAGCCGTGGTCCAGCCCTACCCTCTGCCGGTGTTCCCACGAGGAGGCCCCCACCCCCCTCCCTCCGCCCCTGCTTCTGGACCCCCTGCGGCTTTCCCCGCCCCCCTAGTGACCCCCATGGTAGCCTTGGTGCTCCCTAACTACCTGTTCCCGACCCCGTCCAGCTATCCCTATGGGGTACCCCAGACCCCCGCTGAAGGGCCTCCGACCCCGGCCTCCCACTCCCCCTCTCCGTCCCTGCCCCCGCCGCCCCCCAGCCCTCCCCGCCGGCCGGACTCTCCCCTGTTCAACTCAAGATGCAGCTCCCCACTCCAGCTAAATCTGCTGCAGCTGGAGGAGCCCCCCCGTGCGGAAGGGGGTGCTGTTGCGGGGGGCGCTGGGAGCAGTGCCGGGCCCCCGCCTCCCAGTGAGGAGGCTGCGGAGCCAGAGGCCAGACTGGTGAGCACCGACCACCCCCTGTGTTCGTTTACCAGGACCCCCTCACAGCCCCCCTTCCCCTCGCTCCTTCTCCACTTTGCACTTGCACTTTGCACCCTGTCCTCTGCCTGCCTGGCTTCCATCTCCAGGAGATGGTGTCTCAGGGTGGGAGACCCAGGCTGAACTTCTGAAGGAGGCCGCCTGGTCTGTGGTGTAGGGACAGTCCCATCCCAGCCGGTGGCGAGGACGGCTCAATAACGCCTGAGAGCGCACGCGCCTCCTGGGTGGGTCCGGCGTCCCGCTCCTCCTCTGGGCCAGCTCTCTCCTCTCTCATCCTGGCCCCACTGTCACAGAGTGGGGACAGAGGCCACTGGGGCTGGGCGTGTCCCCCATCCAGTGGCAGCACGTGGAGAGAAGCCTGGGTGTTGACCCCTTAATCTCGCCCTGCCCCCCCCCCCCCAGGTGGAGGTCACGGAGTCGTCCAATCAGGACGCGCTGTCGGGCTCCAGCGACCTGCTGGAGTTGTTGCTGCAGGAGGACTCGCGGTCCGGCACCGGCTCTGCCGCCTCGGGCTCCTTGGGCTCCGGCCTGGGCTCTGGGTCCGGCGCAGGCTCCCACGAGGGAGGCAGCACCTCAGCCAGCATCACGCGTGCGTGCCCCCCCCAGGGGAGGGCGGTGCGGGGGTGGGGGGGGAGTCGGGAGGCCGGGCCCGCTTCCCCAGGCCGGTGGGCGGTGGGCTGCAGACGTGGCCCGGAGGGCAGCTCGGGAGGCCTGACGCCGGCGGCCGGGCCCTCCGCTTTGCAGGCAGCAGTCAGAGCAGCCACACGAGCAAGTACTTTGGCAGCGTCGACTCTTCGGAGGCCGAAGCTGGGGCCGCCCAGGCCCGGGCTGAGCCTGGGGACCAAGTCATTAAGTACGTGCTCCAGGATCCCATCTGGCTGCTCATGGCCAACGCCGACCAGCGCGTCATGATGACCTATCAGGTGCCCTCCAGGTGAGGAGTTTCAGGGGCCGCCACCGCCCCCCTTTCGGAGGTGTGGGGAAGCTAGCTCCCCCCTTTCCACTGAGCTTGGGATTTTCTTTCCTGGGGCTGGCCCTGGCCCCGGCCCCTGGGACCCCCGCCCTCACTCGTTCCCACCAGGCTGAGGACAGCTTCTCCGCGTCTGGAACTCCCCGAGGCCGGGTTGAGAGGAGGAGCGTGAGGCTGCGGGTGGCCACCTGCCTTGGAGGGAGAAGGGCCGCCTCACAGACCTTGGGCCTGGCTCTCAGCCTCTCCCTTCTGAACCCCTTCCCCGGGCAGGGACACGGCCTCAGTGCTCAAGCAGGACCGGGAGCGGCTCCGGGCCATGCAGAAGCAGCAGCCTCGCTTCTCCGAGGACCAGCGCAGGGAACTGGGTGCCGTGCATTCCTGGGTCCGGAAGGGTCAGCTGCCTCGAGCCCTCGATGTGATGGTGAGAGATGGAGGGATTGGGCTCAGGTTGGAAGGTTAAAGGCTCAGGGGCCGATCCCCTGCCCCCCATTGACTGTCCTTGGGTGTTTCATCCTGAAAGGTGTTAATTCCACTCAGGTTTCCAGCCGGGTTAGATGGGATTTCATCACCTTAGGCTTTGCAGGCCCGTCCTGGGCCTGTCCCGTGCTGACGGCCGTTGTGATGGTCTCCTAGTGGGGTCCAGATAACAGGGCTCGGTACATTTTTAGTCTTGCTGGTCCATGTGTGTCTGTGTGGACTGGGGTTTCTTTGGGAGCACATTTGGGGGAGTGCTCCTGGGATGGGCTGGCAGGGTAGCTGGATAGGGAGCACCCTGTCTGACCTCTCCGCTCTCTCCCTCTGAGGCCTGTGTGGATTGCGGCAGTAGCACCCGAGACCCCGGCCACCCTGATGACCCGCTCTTCTCGGAACTGGATGGACTGGGACTGGAGCCCATGGAGGAGGGCGGAGGCGAGGGTGGCGGCGGCGGCGGCGGTGGCGAGGGGGAGGGCGGAGAAGAGGCTGGGGCTCAAGCTGGGGCCAGGGCCTCAAGCTCCCAGGACCTGGCCATGGAGGAGGAGGAGCAAGGTGGGAGCCCATCCGATCCAGCCTTACCTGCCACAGAAAATGGCACCAGCTAGACCATGTTTTGAGGCCACCTCCGGGAGTGCATGAGAAGCTTCCTTCTCCCTTGTTCCGCCTCTCCGAACGCAGACATGGCTGGACCAACCGATAGGAAACTGCCCCAGCTTCTCCCGCTTCGGGGGCCGGACCCCCATCGGCAGCCCAGGAGTCGGGGGCAGCCTCTGGCTTCTTAGGGTAGAGGGTGGGATTCTTCAGCTGAGCCCAGCCCGGAGAAGTCTCCTCTCCTCCCCCTGGTGAGGAGACCTTCCTTCTGGACGAGGTTGCTGACCAGCTGCTGAAGTCTCTCCAAACCCTGGCTGAGCCTGAGTCCTGGTCCCGGACGGTTGGGGCTGCACTTATTTATTGGGGGAGATAGCCCTCTCCCACCTCCTCCCTAGAAGAGAGGAGGAGGGCCCGAGGCCCAAGCAGGACCCAGCGGTCCGAACCCCTAGCTGCTCCAGGGTGGGGGACGTTGGTGGACCATGGAGTCCCTGGTGCTGCCCCTCAGGTGGGACCCAGGTGTTCTCAGCTGTACCCTCTACCGATGGCATTTGTGTTTTTGATATTGTGTCTGTTATTTTTTAATACAAAAAGAAAAAAAAAAAAGCCCAGGAATTTGTGGAATGAAGTTTAGGGGCGGGTGAAGCGAGCTCTTGGTGGAGGGGTGTGGCCACAATCCTAGGGAGGTGGCGGCGAGCGGCGAGCGTGGGCGACCCCCTGCCCTGCTTTCCAGCTGGGTCTGTCGTGGGCGGGGGAGGGGGGCGGCTTGCGCCTAGGATTGGAGCGAGCTCCAGCGCGGACAGGTGCCCGACCGAGAGGGACGGGAAGTCACGTGCCCCACCAGGGTCAAGCTGGGCCCCCAGGGTGTGGGAGAAAGGAGGGGCGGGAGTTAATCCTGCGGCTCAGGACCTGGGCGGGGAGGGGAACCCGCGGCGACCCCCGCTCTGTGGTGTTTCTCACACACTGACTCCCCGAAGCAGTTCTAACTCCAGACGCGGAGCGCCTTCCGCCGGCGCCGTGGCTTAGCTGGTTAAAGCGCCTGTCTAGTAAACAGGAGATCCTGGGTTCGAATCCCAGCGGTGCCTGGGGGCCGCAAGAGGCGGTATATTATTGCTCCGAGGGCAACGCGTCTCCAACCCCCTCCGAGGATCTTTCCGTCGCGCCTTTCATGAGATTCTTATTCTTACCAAGCCGTTCCCACCTTGAGCTTACGCTCCAGCGCACTTTTAGTGTGAACTGGGGGGCTGACTCCCAGTTCGCTTTCAGGACCCGGGAGTGACGCGGGCATCCTGCGCGTTCAAGGGCACGGCACCCTGGGCTTGGGTTCGGGTTCTGGCTCATTTTGCTGGGGCCGCCCTGAGGCTTGCGGCAGAGGGGGACCGCGCGGGAACCGCCGCTTCCGGAAGCTGGACCTCCGGCGGCTGGAAGGGAGGCGCGGCCCGCGCCGCCGCGGGGAGGCGCACGCGCACAGGCGTCTCTAGGCGGAGGGGCGGGACCAGCGGGAGGCGGGCCCGTTGATAGGCAGCTATAGTGGCGCAGGCCCGAAGCCGCACGCGGCTGTGATGGCCGAGTGGTTAAGGCGTTGGACTCGAAATCCAATGGGGTCTCCCCGCGCAGGTTCGAATCCTGCTCACAGCGTGTGTACTTTTGGGAGTGGGTATTCCTGCCTTCGGAGGAGAAAGCCCTTCGTTTTTCTAGCGCCCCCTTCCCGAGGGGGAACGATCCAGCCTTTATTCTCCGGGACGCAGCCACCCGCGACCAGCCCGCGAGCGCCCCCTCGCGGGCCTTACGCTCCGGCGACCGTGTCCCTGAACCGCCGCTCCGAGGTTCCTCCCGTCACCGAGCCCAGCAGGCTGCTCAATGCTGTTCCCCCGGCGTATTGCGCTTCACTTACCCGGCCTCCCGCCCGTCTCCTCCGAGGTTGTTTGCGCCTCTCTCCTCTCAACCCAATCCACGAGGCCCATTATCCTCCCTCGGCCTTTGTGGGTCACCGAGAAGCTAGGGCGTTCTGAAGAGATGACCCCACCCCCGCCTGTGGTCGTCCCTTCCCCGCCGGCGCCCCCCCTCGCCCCGGACAACATAGGCCTCGCTGCACCCCACACACACCCCTTCAGCTACCATACACCCACGCTCCCCCATTCCGTGTCCCCATTCTCCCTGGAACCCCTCTAATCAAGTCCCCTCCCCCACCCCATTCATCCAAGATGCTCTTGGTAAGGTTACCAAGTGACCGTCGCATTGCTAAGCCCATCGATCGCTTCTTGGCAGCCTTGACCCAGAGGCCTACTCTCTCCACTGCCCTCTGGGACACCCCAACTCTTCTGATACTCCTTCTACATCGTTAGCAGCTCAAGCACAGACTCCTTGGCTGGGTGAACACCTTCGAGATTGTCAAATGTCGGAGGGTTCCCACTGGCTCAGTTTTCCAACCTCTTCTCTATCTGTACTCTTTAAATCTCAACGAATAATACGTCAATACATCCAAAATGTTCATCTCCAGCTCCAGATCTCTTCTCCAAATTACAGATGCATATACATTAGTATCTACTTATCATTTCCACTTGGATATCTAATAGGGAATCACAAAAAGATGGCCAAACCCATTCCTGGCCTCCCCCAAATGAACTTCACCTACACACTTTGTAGCTCAGTAAAGGAAAACTTCATTTCTTTAGTTGGTCAGGGTTTTAAAAACCTTAGGGTCACCCCGATTCTTTTTCTCACACACACACTCCACATCAAATCAGTCAGCAATTTCTTATTTAAAACAGGTTTTAAAAAACCGTGACTGCTTGTCAAAACATCACCACCACACCCTGGTCCAAGTTCCCCCACGTGTCTCACTCGGATTGTTACAATAGCCCCTGAATTATTTCCTTGCTTCAGCTCTTGTTCCTTTACAGTCTCCTCTGAACACACTGGGCATAGTGATCCTTTTGAAACATACATCAGATTCTGTCCTTCCTCTCTTTGAAATCTTCCAATGGGGTATCAAGAGGCATTCATGGCTTTTAATGTGTGTAGATACAGAAAGAAATGTACACACATACACAACATATAAACATACATATACCTCCTAGCTCTTTCCACTGAGAGCCTGGGAGGAAAGACACACAGGTAGCAATAAACACACCAGGTGCCGAGATATTGGTTACTAACTACCGCTCTCTGCTAGAAATGAACCAGGGCTCCTAGGAAAAAGGGCTGATTCCAGGTTAGGGAATTATAAGATGATCTTGGAACATCTTGTTGCACAGGAAAGTAAAGAAATGCTCAAAGCATATTGAGCATCTATTAAAAAAAAAAAAAGACACAACAGCTCAGGGTTACAGTTCAAGGAGCTCCCATTGGCTAACTCTGGGACAATCTGAGCATTAAAATATAGGAAGATTGTGATGGACTACGATTCACTGAATCAAGTAAGACTCCAAAAGAAATAAAATGGGAAGGAAGGGGATAGATAGCTCTTTTTTATAGTCAACTGCCAACTAATAAATACAGATGCAGTGCTGGAGTGAGAAATCGCCACTGGCTACTGGAGTGGTGGTTGATGGGTTGTACGTAGCAGAGTCTCAAAGTGTTTTCCCACAAAGTACACGTCAACTACTATTTGGGGAGGGGGGGGTATGATAACTTTACAGTGGACAGATGTGCCCAATGCCATCCAACTGAGCGATCAAAGTCAGTGTCTCGGTATTAACACAAACTGGCATGTGTCTTCTGACGCGATTCGGAAGACTGAGGAAGACACACCGTCGCTTCTGTGATGCTCCCGCCCCCAATACATAATCTGAATAACTTGATTCTAACCATGAGGAGACATCTAACAAACCAAACGGAAGGACAAGCTCCGAAATAATGCTGGACTCTTCCAACACTGTGAAGATTAACAACAGATTCTTCTAGATTCAATGACACGGAAGAGACCTACCAACTAAATGCGACCACGCGATCCTGGACTGGATCTTGGATGAGGACAAAAAAAGCTATAAAGGAAATCACTGAAACACTTGAGGAAATTTGAATATGGACTGGGGGCTAAATAATGGCATCATATTAATTTTTATATCTTGATATTGATAACTGTACTACGATGTTGTGAATGTCCTTGTTCTTGGGAAAGATACAGCCAATAATTGGGGGCAAAGGGGCCTAATGTCTCCAGTGTACTTCCAAAGAAAACAAATATTTTCTTTCTTTTGTTTAAGTTTGTTTAAAGAGAGACAGCACGAGTGGAGGAGGGGCAGAGAGAGTGAATCCCAAGCACAGAGCCTGACTTGGGGCTCGAACCCACAAACGGTGAGATGATGACCTGAGCCGAAACTAAGAGTTGAGCCCTCAACCAGTTGAACCACCCAAACACCCATCAAAAGCAACTATTTTCTATCCATGTTGTATTTGGAGAGAAAGCACAAAGCAAATGGGGCAGATGTAAACAATCAGTGGGCCTTTGCGGAGGCTTGACGTGATATAAAAATTAAAAGTGCCAGAAACAGAACAAAACAAAAATGCAGAACGGAGAAGAAAGCCCTCCAAAGGCTTCTGATCTAACTGAGGACGGGGGAATCCTGGCCGAGTCAAGGCAATGGCCTAGAAGGTCCTAGCTGATCAGGTCCCCCCTCCCCCCGCTTCTCTCTGATCTCAGCTCCTGCGCTACCTTCACTGGCCCCTGGGCTGCCCTCTGCTCCTGGGACAAGCCCGGCTCTCCTGCCTGCTGGCCTCTGCCTGGCGCGTCTGCCTTTCCAGAGGCGTCCCAGTAGCTTTTACGCTCGCCTCCTAAATTTCACCTTCTCAATGAGTCTTTCTCTGAAAGTACAATTTCCACTCTCCACCCGCTTGCTTCACTTTTCTCCACTGCACTTACCGCCATCTGACAAATCGGTTTTATACACTGTTCACTGGCCCGCTTCCCCTGCAAGAACATTTGGTCCCATAAGGTAACAAAGGGATGACCCTGTCTTGTTTGGGACTATTTGGGGTCTTCTATCCTGATTCTTCCCTTGGCCCAGGGGCTTGATCCTCCTACTTCCCAACCCCCACCCCTCCAGGACCCACCCCTCCAGGAACTCCCCTACCCAGGACCCAGGGGGTCCCAGGAAGCCAGCTTCCCCTTTGAAGAACAAAGAGGGAGGAGCTGAGTCTTGGAGCCCAGGCCTGGGGGGGGGGGGGTAGGGGAGGGACATCTCAGCGGGGGAGGGGAAGCCAGGACACTCCACCAGCTGTGCCATCTCAGTTCCCTGCCCCACCCCCCACCTCCCTAGGGGCCCAGCGCGTGTGGCACACGAGCTCCCCTCCCCCAAGCCCAGATGAGGCCCAATGTTGAGACGGAGGCCAGGAAGAGGCTGGAGGCCCAGACACCCAGACACACCATGTACAGGGATGCCACCCAGGCGCTCGCTCACACAGACTCCATCCCTGCCCCACACCATCAGACACTCTGGGCGTCCGCCTGGACAGGAGCAGTGGCCGGAGAAAATCCTGGAGTCATGCCAACCGGCTCCGGTCTGGGGAGCCTGAAGACTCCCAAATTCTGGAGAGAGGCTTTTAAAGAAAAGAATACAAGGGCGCCTGGGTGGCTCAGTCAGTTAAGCGTCCAACTTCCGCTCAGGTTATGATCTCACAGTTTGTGGGTTCGAGCCCCGCGTCGGGCTCTGTGCTGACAGCTCGGAGCCTGGAGCTGCTTCCGATTCTGTGTCTCCCTCGCTCTCTGTCCCCTCCCCTGCTCACGCTGTCTCTGTCTCCGTAATAAGTAAACATTAAGGAAATTTTTAAAAATCTTAACTTCTGCAAATGTCACAGGAGCATATGGCCGGGTGGCTGTATCCCTAGGGCCCTCCCCGGAGCCTGTGGAAGTTCGAGGGGTCCTGAAGCAAACGCTTAATTAGCTTCATGGTGAAACTGGCCTGTGAACTTGAAGCTTTTGATCCCACATCTCAAATGGACACTCAGCCTGCTAAGAAATCCTACTCTGCTGGCCTGCAAGGTTTTGCCTGCTCTCCAAAACGAACGTTTCGCACCCCCTTTCTCAAATCGCCACGCTCTCTCCCTTCCAGCAGGGAGCCTGACTCATGTTTCTTTGAGGAAAGGAGAGAAATGAGGGGAACCCGCGTCATCCTCCCTGCACCCCAACTGACGCAGGCGCTCATTGTTCCCCCATCTCCTTATGGTGAGGAGTCTCCCCTACCACCTGAGGCCGGATTTTTCTACCTGCTGCTGGAGTCTACTGGCCCCCTCCCCCGCCCTCCTCCCTCCCCCCCACCTCCAGGCAGCCTCCAGGATCCCCTGCGCCACGCCCCGTTCCGCCCACCATTCACAGCAGCACGGGATGGAGAGGTCGACAGCCGAGGTCTGCCTGCTTGATTCAGTCCCATCTTTCCATCAATCCATCCGCGTGGGACGTGTACAGCCACCCCCTTCACTCCAGGTCACCTGTGACATCCAAGATGCTAAACTGATGCTTACTTCCCTCTCTTCTCCTTATCTGACCTCCCAGCGGCTTAGCTAGGACGGGGTGGGGCTCCCTTCTTCATAGCCCACACTTCCTGGTGTCCCAAATTCTCTGCCCCAGGGACACTGGCCGTCTTTTGGCAGCTACCAGCCCCCTCGGGACTCTAGGTTTCTTTGCCGATTCTTCCTCCTCAGCCTAGCCTCCGATTGTTGGGTCCCCAGGGCTCCTTGCTCAGCCCTTCTCTCTCCACGCTCTCTCACCGGGTGAGAGCAACCAAACCATCTCTCTCCCAGCGACTCCCCCATAGTTACCTTCCATCTCTGACCCCCAACTTTATATATCCCTGGCCCGCCTGTGATTTCCGCTCAGATGTCTAAGGGGATCTCAACTAACCAGACTTTCCCCACAGCCCCCTGGCCCCGCTGTTTCTCATCTCCAGAAAAGGCACCGCCATCCATCCCGTGACCGAGGCCCAAACCTGAGAAGTGGCCCACTCACTTGCCACCACCTCCTACAGGCTGCCACCACGTCTGGCCTAGGAGGTCGCTCCCGCAACCCAAAGGTCCTCCCTGCTCCGCATTTCAGAGAGCAGCCAAAGCAGTCATTTTAAAGAAGAAGTCAGCGGCCATGGCTTTCCTGATTAAAAGCCTCCCCTCGCATTTAGGATTAAAAGCCAAAGTCATTTCCGAGCTTGCAAAGCCCTGTGTGGTGGGCCATGCCTGCCTCTCCGGTTTTTTCTTTTAAATGTTTGTTTTTGAGAGAGAGCGAGCGCATGAGCAGGAAGAGGGGCAAAGAGAGGAGACACAGAATCCATAGCAGGCTCTAGGCTCAGAGCTGTCAGCACAGAACCCCAGCAAGGCTTGAACTCAGGACCGGCAAGATAATGATCTGAGCCATAGTAAGGCTCTCACCTGACTGAGCCACCCAGGTGCCCCCTCCCCTGCCTCTCCATTTTTACCTCGGAAGCACTCCAAATTCTCTGGCCCGGAACCCTGACCCTCTTTCTCTGGGGCCCACCTGCAAATTCCATTCCTGCCTCAGAGCCTTTGCACTTGCTGTTTCATTTCACCTGTTTCCTGGTTGGCCTTAAATACCACCTCTTCCTCCCAGCGGTTTCTGACCCCCCCAGAGGAAAGCAACACTTCTCTCTCCAGATATTGCCATGTCCGGTTGTCCGTCCCCCCCCCCCCCGCCGTCGACCTCCTAACCATCCGATATTTTATTTTCTGCTTTCTTAGTTATTTTCTGTGCTCCCCTCCCCACAAGATGTAGCTTCAGGAGAGCCCTAACCATACTTGGCAAACACACGACGCACGCCATAAACATCGACCGAGCGAGTAGCAGGGAGGCTGGCGCACCATGTACAGACGCCCAGATTTGTTGTACGTTTCCTTCTGGGAGCCACTGTCGCGCCTGTGAGCAGGGAAGAGAGCATCCCCGGTCCCCGACACAGTCCAGACACAGGACACGCGCAGCTGAAACCGGCTGAGAGAGACAGGAGCCAGAAACCGGAGGCGGAGACACAGGCCCAGGGCGAGCTCCAGGGTGACACCCAGACTCGGCGAACCAGAGACCCGGGCCCGCAGGAGCCCGGCGGGCGGCAGCGCGGCGCGCCGGGGGCCCGGGGTCACCATCCCCGCCCCCGCCCCTCCCTCCTCCTCTCTGCTCACAAGTGGCCGCGGCAGCTGGCGGGGGACACCCGGCCGCCTGCCGGCCCGACGCGTGCGGGATCAAAGCAGCCGGGAAGGGGCGGGCCGGGAGGTGGCGGCGGGGCCCGAGGTGTGAGCGCGCTTCCCAGGGGCTGGCCGGAGCGTGGGAGCACAGAGTGCCGGGGGCGACAGAGACCAGGAGAGACCAGAGACACAGAGAGCGGGGCGCGCTGGGGCCGCGCCGCGGGCCGGAGACGCACAGACAGCTGGAGACCGGCAGGGGGCGCACGGACGGAGCCGAGACGCCCAAGAACGCGAGAGACCCCGAGATCGAGACGGGGGGCCGGCGGGAGCGCAGAAAACCGCGGTAACACGAAGGCCGGCGCCCACGCACTTAGAAAAAGAAAGCGCGGTGCGGGGAGAACAGAAAATCGAGCGAGCGAGCGAGCAGGAGAAATGGCCGGCAGAGCCCGGGACGTAGGGCGCATAGGGCGGGAAGGCCTCGCCCCTCCTCCGCGGAGGGTGGGAGGACCCCCGGGGCAGGGATCCGAGCGGCGCGTCCTTTCTCAGGGTCACGCCTGCGGAGGTGCGGGGCGGGGGGCGGAGGGAGGGGTGTGGAAAGCCGCAGGACCCGCGGGCGGGGAGGACGGCGGTGGGAGGACTTTCGGAATCCGGATCTCCATCCAGAGCCTCAAGCACTTTAGGGTAAAAAAGTTGAGATTTTAATATTGCTAGGAGTGTGAAATAGAGATGTTTCTCAGGCAGATTTCTCCCCTATTTGGGGGCAGGGAGAGAGGGAAAAAAGGAAGATCAGACAGTGCATTGGCCGGGAATCGAACCCGGGCCTCCCGCGTGGCAGGCGAGAATTCTACCACTGAACCACCAATGCAGACGACTGGTGAAGTTTCGCGGCCCCACATTTAAGAGGTTGAGGCCGTCGTGGTCGGGAAGGCGGTGTGGACCAGCGGCTCAGCGAAGGAGCAGCGGGAATAGCTGACGTGGGTGGAGCGCCAGGCCATCCTTCCTCCCGCCCGGATCCGGCCGCCGGGCCATAAAGTCGCCCCATATGGCCAGGGGCGGCCCCACACCCGGGTGCGAACAACCCGGGGCCCCCGAGCCTCGCGTGCAGGTGAGAAAAACTCAGCCCGAGCGCAGGTTCCCAAGGAGGGGGGCGACGGGGGCTGCCGGGAGCCACACATCTGCGCTCCCATTTGGCCCAGGTAGGGGGAGGTGGGATGTGCCGGCGGCCCCGGTCCCAAATGGGAGCGCCCTCCCCAAGGTCTGTGTCTCTCCGGGTTCGGGGTTCGGGAAGGCAAGCTGCGCGGCGGGGTGGGGGGCGGGTGGGAACATAACACAATGTGCGGAAAGGCCCCGAGACCGCTCGGAAGGCCTCAGCCGCCTCTGACTTCTCTTCCAACCGGTCTGCGATCCCGTCTTTCCGTGTCCTTGTCCCGGGCGGTCTGGTTGTCCCGTTCAAACTCTTGATTTTTTTTTTTTCTTCCCAGACACTTTATCCTGAAGCCTCCGAGCGTTCCCGCATCATTCTGCAGAGGGTCATGTTCTTGATTTGAGGTGGGTGTTGATCCCTTTTTGTATCGCTTTCTTGTCTCTTTTAAAAAAACTGCCGGCTGTCTGCTACCCTATCCCCCGGGGTCCCCGGGAGCAAGCATTGCAGAAACTCTCCTTGTGTCCCGAGTCCTTCGCAGACCTGGGCCTGAATCTCCCGTGATTAAGTTTGGAGTCAAATACTTCTAAGCGGATTGGGGTCTCCACCTCCGACTCAAAGCCTTGCTTCCTCTTCCTCAAGGGTCCCCCTCCTCCCCAGTGCTGCCTTCCGTCTGTGTGACCCTTTCCCCAGCGCCTACTTGGCTCCGCCCTTATAATAGCTGCTTGGTAACACATTTTGTTCCACTGGATCCTTTGGGTCTCTAGTACGTATCTCAGTATGGATCCCCCAAGCCTTGAGCGGTGCGCGCAATGTGGGGGGAATCGAGTAAGAGTCGCTTAGATCGAACAGCGCGTCTCTTTCACCTGCAGGCAGAGCCCCAGTTGAATTTGGACAGATCCCCCCCAGCGGGAGGCGAATTTGGGGGTGAAGGTGGATAAGATGCAGTCTGGGGGTTGAGGGACGCGAACTTTTATTTCAGGGTCGGTGGGGGAACAGCGAGCTCCCAAGGAAGCCTCGACTGGCGGTGGAGGAGGGGAACTCTGAACTTCACTCCTGAGTTCTGTCCCCACATCGCGTCGACTCCCTCGCTCCTTAATGACCTGGCCCTTCAGCCGGGTCCCGCCTCATTATACAGCCTTATGGTGCTGCAACCAGCCGAGGCCGCCTGGGCCGCTCGTTTCCCACACTCCTAGATCGGTTTCGCTCTGTCCCCTCCCCCCTTGCGCTCCTCCCCTTTCCGGGAGCCTAGTGCTCCGGGTCTTGCGGAGCGGGATCCGGGTGCTGAAGGGGGCGGGTCCGACTCCAACCCCCACCCCCCCAACTCAGGAGCCTGCGAGATATAAGGTGCAAGGCGGGCTCGGCCTCGGTCCACACCAGGGTCCGGAGGAGCGATGGTCACTCGGGATCGAGCCGAGAATAGGGACGGCCCCAAGGTGAGAGGTGGGAGTGGAGGGAGCAGAGATCCCTGGTCCGGCTGGGGGCCGCGTCCCTGAGACCCGGGGTGAGGGAGGAGGCTGGAGACGCAGGGTTGGAAGGGGGAGAGGTGCGCGGGGGGCCCAAGGCACCAGGAGAGGGGAAGGACGCAACAAAGTATGAAGATGGGAAGGGGGTCAGACCTGGAGCAGCGTGGGCGGCAGAAGTACTGAGCTTCGGTTTGGGTAATGGGATTTGGCACCTTGCAAGGCGTGGGAGGGGGCCGGAATCCCAGTGGAATCAACAAGGGGAGCTCAAACTAAGAAGTGGGTGGAAACAGTGGAGAGGATAGGTACTTGCTCCGCGCGCGCTCTGAGCCAGAGCTGACCCAGTGCAGCCTTCCAGAAAAGGCCGGGATGGTATTGGGTCCAGAGACCTGAGCTCGGGAGGAAGATTTTAGAACCAGTGGAGAAAGGTGACTGCATAGACGGGTTAGCAGAAGAGGAGGCGCGGTCGCCCTGGGTATCTCCCTTTTTACATTCAGGGCCGCCAACTCAAAGGCCGGCACCTTGCGGTCACGTGTCTGGGCGCAAAGAGGGCCCCCCCACCCCAAAGTTCTCCACTGAGACAGAGTCTGCACGAGATGGAGACGTAGAAAAGAGGTGGAGGAAAGACACAGAGAGGGGAGGAGGGAGGACAAGACTGAGAGAGGAGAATGAAGACCCGGGAGAGAGGAGGCGAGCTACAGAAAGTGACCCTGGGGGCTTTGGGGGGCGGGGATCGGAGAGGGTCCAGTGGGCCTGGCTCTAGGCTCTCGTTGGGGGGGGGGCGGATCGGAGAGGGGTCCAGTGGGGCTCTCGTTGGGGTCTTGGGGAAGGGGTGGGGGCGGGACCGTCCCAGCGGCGGGACCCGGACGCCCGCGCGGCCGCGCTGAGTCTCGGTCCGGTCGGCCCGCTCTCCCTTTCTGCCGCGCAGATGCTGAAGCCGCTTGTGGAGAAGCGGCGCCGGGACCGCATCAACCGCAGCCTGGAAGAGCTGAGGCTGCTGCTGCTGGAGCAGACCCGGGACCAGGTCAGTCAGTCCGCCACCCCCAGACCCCCCAGGCCTCCGCTCTTCGCGTCCCAGGGCTTCCTACTGGGGTGGGGACACGTGCTGCGCTGGCGACCCTGGCCCCAAGGCATCCCGACCCGAGCCCCAACCTTGGAGTCCCATCCCAGATCCCCTTTCTCGCTCTCAGAACGCGCTCTTCACGGCCACCCCTCGGGTCTGTAAGTTTAACACCCGGCTCTGTAAATTTCACTCCCAGGGTGGGTCCGTTTTCCACCTCGGGGGTCTGTAAATTCTCCCTCCTCCTCCCCCACACCCGCTCGAAATAGCCCGCGGGGTGGTTAATTTCAGGCCCTGGGATTCGTTGTTTGCATCCACTCCTCCAGCGCGGGGTGGGTTTCACCTCCTCGGGTCGGACGCCTTAGGCTCCAGGTTGCCCACGGCCATTTCTCGTCGTCTCCACTCCGCATGCAGTCGCGCGCTCCGTGAGCAGCGCGCACACGCGATCGGGGGGCACCCCCAGCTCCCGCTTCCCCCCCTCCCTTTTCCCCCTGCCACTTCCCCCTCTCTCCCCACCCCTTTCTGTCTTTGCGCCCTCCCCCTCCCGTCTGTAGAACCTCCGCAACCCGAAGCTGGAGAAAGCAGAGATACTGGAATTCGCCGTGGGCTACTTGAGGGAGCGAAGCCGGGTGGAGCCCCCGGGTACAGCGCGGGGGGGGTGGGGCAGCGGAGGGCGGGCGGGGGGGGCTCTCGGGGGCCCCGGGCCGGGGTCGCTGGGGCGGACCCTGCGATGGACGGTGGGCTTGGGGAGTGGTAGGCTCTGCTCCGAGGCGAGGTTAATAACACCCGCGCGTGTCTGTCTCTGTGTCTCTCTCATTTTCTCTCTGTCCGTCTTTCTGGCTCCCTGTCTCTGTGCGGCTGTCGGGCTTCGGTATCTCTGCGCCCCGCCCCTCCCCTCACCCGGGCCGGGTCCCTGCCCTGCCCGCCCGTCCTCCCGTCGGCCGCACCCGCCGCCGCGGCTGCAGGGGTTCCCCGGTCCCCAGCCCAGGACGCCGAGGCGCTCGCCAGCTGCTATCTGTCCGGCTTCCGCGAGTGCCTGCTCCGCCTGGCGGCCTTCGCGCACGACGCCAGCCCGGCCGCCCGCGCCCAGCTCTTCTCCGCGCTGCACGTCTATCTGCGCCCCAAGCCGCCCCGGCCGGAGCCGGTAGATGCGAGGCCCCACGCGCCGGGCCCACTGCTGGACCCCGCCGCCCCGGCGCCCGGCCCCGCGCTGCACCAGCGCCCCCCAGTGCACCAGCGCCCCCTTAGCCCGCGCTGCGCCTGGTCCCCGTCCCCCTGCTCCCCGCGCGCGCCGGCTCCCCTCACCGGACTGCTGCCGCCGCCGCCGCCGCACAGACAAGACGGGGAGCCCAAGGCCCCGCCGCCCCCGCCGCCCGCCTTCTGGAGACCTTGGCCCTGAGCTTTGGGGGGGGGGCGGGGGTGGGGGCTGGGGGGGAGGTAGAGACTCCAGCCCGAGGGCAGCGGAGGGACCCGGGCGTCGGGGCGAGCGGGTGTTGGGGAGGGCGGCGGGGCGCGCGGGCGCAGCGCGCGGGTGAGATGTGGTCTATATTAGAGTATCTATATAAATATATATTTCCCTGGTTTCTGTCCCTTTTCCCTGCCCCCCTTGCGACTAGGATTGTACTCTCTCTGCCCCCGGCCCAGACCCAGCCCCTACCCCAGTCCCTAGTGCATGGAATAAAGTGGTTTTAAATCCCCGTGTGTCCCCGAGCCAGGGGCCTGCCTTTCTCTCGGCGTCCACGCCCACTTTCCTTCTGTCTCCCTTTCCTTCTGTCTCCCGCCCCCCCTCTCCCCCCAGTCTTGCTCTTCATGGCCTAAGCCCCGGGGCAGACAGGTAAGTAAAGAAGAGAGCAGAGCGGAGACTGAGGTTGGAGCTTGAAACCAGGCGGAAAACACTGAAAATTGGGTAGGGGCAGAAGGGATGGGGGCCTCCAGGAAAAAGCCGGATAGAGGGGCGGGGCGGGGGGGGGGGGGGGGGGGCGCGAGTTGAAATAAAATCGACTCTGGTGGGATTCGAACCCACAACCTTTGAATCGCTTTTTCGTCACTAGAAGTCCAATGCGCTATCCATTGCGCCACAGAGCCACCTGGCGGGCGGCGACGTCTAACGGCTTACGGGTACTAGCGCGGGAAGGGGGCGGGGAGGGAGAGGGGTGTGAGGGCATCGGGCGGGGCATGCCAGGAGCGCGTGGGTGCCACCCCGCAGGCCTGCCTGGGACAGGTAGCGGCCAGGTGCGAGAGCGGACGCGCGCGGGTGGGAGAACGCGAGCGAGCGAGCACCGAGCTGCGGCTGCCCGCTTGGGGGCTGCCCCCAGCCCAGGCGCACCCCACTCCCAGATGCGGCCCCTCCCGGGAAAATAAACTTGTGTCGTTGTGAACAGCGGTGTGTCTCTCTTTCCTCTGGTCGGTCCGTTTCCCGGTCCGCGATCCCCGAGGAGGGGGGGCCGGTTGGGCGACCGCTCCGAGCCCCGCTCTCCCCTCCAGTCTCTTAGGAGGACCACGGGGAGGAGTAGCTTCCACGCAGGTAGCGTGGCCGAGCGGTCTAAGGCGCTGGATTTAGGCTCCAGTCTCTTCGGAGGCGTGGGTTCGAATCCCACCGCTGCCAAGGTGGAGTTTTTCTGGTGGCCTGTGTACCGTCATATATAACTCTTAACACCCCCCCTCCCCCGTGGGATCTGCCCCTCGTTTTTATGAGGACTCCTTGCAGCCAAGTCATCACCGCCTTCCACTCGCTGGTGTTCGGGCAGCCTCGGTGCTGTCGGCCGAGACCCGATGGGGCCTGCGGAAGCGACCTGCGATTCTTCGTAGCTGGTCTGCGCCTTGACTGCCCTTAAATACATTATTTCTCAAAACGAGCCCAACTTGCTCTGCATTTAAGCGACGGTTGTACGTTCTGACGGTGCGCTGGAGGCTCCCGCTACCCGGTCAGTTTTTTAAAAACTTAAAGGACAGCATCCTCGCTGGCTTCTCAGACCCTCCCAGGTGAGGAATGACGCCCGTGCCCCAAGCTCATAAATATAACAGCACTTGGGGGGGGGGGGGGGGAGGGCCGCACAAAACATAAGGTTCCACCGAGATTTGAACTCGGATCGCTGGATTCAGAGTCCAGAGTGCTAACCATTACACCATGGAACCCACTCGTGACGGGCTTCTTTTGCAAGAGTACATAATGCTGATATTCTTGTTCTGCGTGTCTCCCATTCACGGAAGACAAAAACAAATAGCAATACCTGCCGGAGGCGGTGGACACCCGCCCCGGAGCATCCAAACTATGAATCGAGATGTACTGTGAAGGGTCAAATACACACCATGCTTAGAAGACATAGTACGTACTGAAAAGTGCATTATTAAAATTTCATTAATAATTTTAAAATATCGAGTACGCGTTAAAATGATAAGTTTCCACTGAGTTAAATAAAATGTGTTCTTAAAATTAATTTCGCCCGCTTCCTTTTACTTTCTAATGTGGCTTACTGGAAAACTTAAATTCACATAAAACATGTCTGCTTTCCCTCCACGGTCTATCGTTCGTTCTACTTTCTGAGAAGTAAAATCCCGAAGGGGTTACTATCATTTCCTTTTTAAAGTGATGTCACAATATTCTCGTTATCCTTTTTTACCTTTGTCTTGTTTTAAAGGAATACAGACACTAGTCGTAATCAAAAAGAGGTATAGTTTTGTAGAGGGGGGGGGGGGAAAACGAGACGCCCGAACAGGGACTTGAACCCTGGACCCTCAGATTAAAAGTCTGATGCTCTACCGACTGAGCTATCCGGGCTCTTCCCAACTGCTTGCTCTGCTGCCTATAAGAGCTGTGCATCTACGGAAGTCCAGGCTCACAGGAGCGGTGGGTAATTGCACGCATGTGCGCAGCAGCTCCGGCGCCCCCCCGGAGGGAGCGGAAGGGCCCCGCGGCTGCGGCCTGCGCTTTCCCGTCCTTCCCCGGACGCAGCACCGGCCGGGCTCCGGCTGCTGGGGCGGGTGCGCCGCGGAGGCGGGGCCGCTGCAGTACCGGGTCTGGCCGCGCGGGGCCGCTGCCGGCTGCGGGCCTCCCTGGCGGATCGCGCTCCCAGCAAGCCGGGTGACCCAGATGCCGGGCGCTGCCCCGCCGCCCCGACTGCTCCGGGCGGGCCCGGAGCGGAACGGATGCCACACTGGGCCTCCCGACGCCGTGAGCCGGGTGTCCACTTTGGCTCCCTGACCCGCCCCATTCCAAGGGAGGGGCCGAGGTCGCACGTGCGGCGGCCCGGGGACACAGGGGGCCGGGCGTAGGGACAGCGGGGCGCTGGGAAGCTGTGCTCAGCTGACCCCCGTGCGGTGTGCACCCGGGGCGATTCACCTGCGTGGGGTGGCAGTCAGGTGTGATTGATGCCGAGTGTGGCTCACTTGTGCACAGTGATTCACGTGGATGATTCACAAGTGGGCAATGCGGCTGCCCTGGGCCCAGTCCCAGCTGAGAAAGGAGGAGAAGGTCTCAGGCAAGTTGGGGAGTGGGCGGGCCGGGGCCCCGGAATATTAGTCGGCGGGGCAGTGTCCCAATCACACAGGTGTCACCAGCTCCTCGGCTCCCTTTCGTCGTCTGGTCCCTCCCTCCCCAGTGGGACTCTGGCTCTCGATACCCATCTGGGTGAGCCCGGTACTGCCATCCAGAGAGACCGGCTGTGCCAGAGGCCAGCAAACAACTATTAGGGGGAGCGAGCGCCGTGTCCGGGAGCTCCGGAGGAGCAGAGCGAGCCCGAGTCCATCCCACGGGGAGAGACCCGGGCTCTTCCTTCGAGGCCCACCGGCCCCTGCCTCCGGCCCCCGCCCGCGCGGCTCCGCGGCGCCACAGCTCGGCCCAGCCCCGCCCGCCGCTCCCCTCCTTCCAGGCGCCGCTGCGGCCGACGTTGCCGGGGACACCCCTCCTCCCCTCCCCCCATGGCCGTGTACCGCGTGTGTGTGACCACCGGCCCCTACCTGATGGCGGGCACCC
Source organism: Hyaena hyaena (assembly GCF_003009895.1). Classification (NCBI taxonomy): domain Eukaryota; kingdom Metazoa; phylum Chordata; class Mammalia; order Carnivora; family Hyaenidae; genus Hyaena; species Hyaena hyaena. The sequence continues at coordinate 3,559,129 of NW_024080689.1, forward strand.
TGGACAACATCTCTGTCACACTGGTGGGCGCCTGCGGGGAGAGCCCCAAACAGCGGCTGGACAGCCTGGGCAGAGACTTCGCCGCGGGATCCGTGAGTACAGAGGAGGGGACGGAGGGGCGACCTCTGAGGGTCGCGGCCGGCGGGAGTCCTGGAGGAGGGGACGGGTCGTTCCCCTAGGTCGTTGCTCCGACCCTGAGTGGACTCTGACTCTGCCCTCCTCACCATCCTGTCTTTCCGGGGGGTGATACACCTTCACAGGCTGGGCTGTGAAGAAGGGGTCCCGGGCTTGGGGGGGGGTGTCAGGAGAGTTTCACCTGCTCCCTAGCTCCTCCCATAATTGAAGGTGGGCTTTGGGCAAGTGGCTTGCCCTCTCTGAGTCTAGTTTCCTCTTCTCGGGAGCGTATATCTGCATGCCTCCACCAGGCCGGGGGATCCTTTGCTGGGAGCCCCCATGAGGGTGTGGGAGCCTAGGAGTCTGGTGAAATCCAGAACCTTCTCTGCTCGCACCCCATGTCTGTGGCTGCCTCTGCTTGGATGAAGGGGGTGCCTTTCCCCGATCCCTACAAAGGCACCGTGTGGCTTACTTACATGCCAGGACAGGTGGAGGCGAACACGCATCTTGGAAGGTGGAAAGATGCCCCCCAGAGTTCCGAGCCTCTCACCTGCTTGCTTTTCGGTCCCCTCAGGTGCAGAAGTACAAGGTGCGCTGCCCAGCCGAGCTGGGGGAGCTCTTGCTGCTCCGTCTACACAAGGAACGCTATGCTTTCTTCCCCAAGGACTCTTGGTATTGCAGCTTTATTTGTGTCACTGCTCCAGATGGCACTTGCACCCAGTTCCCCTGCTATCAGTGGATTGAGGGCTACTGCACCCTAGAGCTGCGACCAGGAACAGGTGGGCCAGAGGCAGGGGCTGGCCCTTGTCTGTTGGAATTAGGGGTAGGCATGGGGCGCCTGGGTAGCTCAAACCCCGGTTTGTGAGTTCGAGTCCCATGTCTGGCTCTGTGCTCACAGCTCGGAGCCTGGAGCCTGCTTGGGAGGCCGCGTCTCCCTCTCTCTCTGCCCCTCCCCTGATCTTGGCTTTTCTGGCGGGGACGAAGTCTCTGTGGGGGCTGTTAGGACCCCTTCTTGCCTTTGGGGGGCCTTCCGAGGATGCCGAGCTCGAGCTCCTTGAAGCTCTGGAGCCCCAGGTCTCCTGAGCTGTCCGATCCTGAGAGGCAAGGCCAGGGCTGGTGCAGGTGTTAAACTGAGTGTTAGGGATGAGAGGTGATGTTCTAGGTCAAGATAAAGCGAGCGATCTTTACTCACCCTCAGCCCCTAGTGAGTTCTTCGTAGACTCTAAATGCCCACACATCATCATAGCACATCCATCTGCCCATTGTTTCTCCAAACACATCCGCTTATCAGTCATTGGTCAAGTGCATGTTACGTGCACAGTGTGGGGGCTCCACGCTAGACGCTGGGAATACAAAACACAACTACAAGGTAATTTCTGGCCCCAGACAGTCTTGGGAAAGAGATAAGCATACAATTAGGATGATTGTTATAATTTTGGGGTGAGGTTGTCCTGACTCCCTTCTGCTGATGAGTATGTGAAGAAGACGGGGTATCCATGTTGCCGAGAGGGGCTGGGTTCAAAGGTGAGGGGGTTCAGGCAAGCTTTGCTGGAGGAGGTGTTGGGAAAGAAGCTCATGTGATGAGTGATTTTCATTCCCCGCAGCCAAAACTATTTGTCAGGACTCCCTGCCCCTCCTTCTGGATCACAGGCGGCGGGAGCTCCAGGGCCGGCAAGAGTGCTTCCGGTGAGCGCGCCCTATTCGACTTCTTTCGCCATCTTTACTCTCATCCCTCAGCCTTAATCACACTCTTACTAACTCTGACCTCAGATGCGATCAGGACCCTCATTTGAACCTAACCTCAGTCTGAGGTTGAGTCACAACAGCACCAGCAATTTTCAGTGAATCCACAACTCAGCCCACAGATGCCCTTCATGTCACACGTGAGCCTGGTATTGACCAGTCTCAGCCCAGCCTCAGCCTCCCGCCCCCCGAGCCTTCCCCCCGCCCCCCCCCCCGGCCCCCAAACCAGCCACGATCTTAATCTCAACACAAACCCAGCTCCAAACCAGTCTGGACATTCATGTTGTCCCTAAATGCCTCTCTGACCTGAAGTCAGGTGCCTCCAGGGAGAAAATGCCAATTCTTTGTCACCTACCCAGACAGTGGGTGGTTTCTGGGAGTTTTAATTTAAAGTCGCCACCTTTAAAGGCTGAAGTTCATGTTTATCCTAAGTTTGACGTTTGCAGTCTTTCCCTCGAAGCTGGAAGGTCTATGCCCCCGGCTTTCCTGGCATCATAGATGTCAGCAACTTTGAGGAGATGGAGACAGACAAGAAATTTGCCCTGACCAAGATGGCACCTTGTGCGGCCCAAGCGGACAGGTGATGGGGGAAGCCCAGGCTTGGGAGGAAGGCGGAGGGCATGACCCGAAGGTCGGGACGATGGGGCCCCAGCAGCCAGGAAAGATCACAACTAGGGTTTAATCCAGGAGTCAGGGCAGAAGTGTCAGAGGTGACCCCAAGGGGATCACCTGGCAGGGAGGTGGCTTCAGGCCAGAACGGAGGGGACTGGGCAGGAGTCCAGAGCAAGGCGAGGATGGCAGGAGGGACTTAAGGGGGGGGGGAGTGGGCGCAGGTCCGTCACTGGTGTCTGTCCTTCTCCTTCCCCGCCACCCTCCACAGCAGCGGGAACCAGTACCTGCCTGGCTTCCCCATGAAAATTGACTTCCCGTCGCTGCTGCACATGGACCCCAATATTCGCTACTCGGCCACCAAGACGGTCTCCCTGCTCTTCAACGCCATCCCTGCGTGAGGCCACTGCCCCCCCCCCACACACCCTTGCTCACTCTGGCTGTTGCCTCTGCTCTTCCATGCGTATCTCTGTCCCTGTGTCCGCCCCTCTGTCCCCATGTCCCCTCTCTGTCCCTAACTCCCCCTCTGTCCCCATCTCCCTCTTCTCAGTCCCCATCTCCCTCCTCTCAGTCCCCATCTCCCCACTCTCTGTCCCCATGTCCCCCTCCCTGTCTCTGCCCCTGTCTCCCCTCTGTGTCCCCATGTCCCCCTCTCTGTCCCCGTCTCCCTCCTCTCAGTCCCCATCTCCTCCTCTCAGTCCCACTGTCTCCCTCACTGTCCCTGTCTCCTCATCTCTGTCCCCATGTCCCCTCTCTGTCCCCATGTCCCTTCTCTGTCCCCATCTCCCCCTCTCTGTCCCTGTTTCCCCTTCTCTGCCCTCATGTCCTCTTTGTCCCCGTCTCCCCCTCTCTGTCCCCATCTCCCCTCTCTGTCCCCATCTCCCCTCTCTGTCCCCATTTCCCCCTCTCTGTTTCCCCTTCTCTGCCCTCATGTCCCCCTCTCTGTCCCTGTCTCCCCATCTCTGTTCCCCCCTCTCCCCTCTCCATTCTCTCTCTCCCATCACCTCCTGTTTGCTCCTTTGTCATCCCCACTCTCTCCATCCCTCAAATCTAGGAAATGAATGGAGCGCCTCCTGAGTGGAGAGCTCAGTCCCAGGCCCTGTTGGTGGGACCATGTCAGGCGGGCAGGGGGCCAGGCCCTGAGGTTTTAAGGAAGTGAAGTCAGACCATGTCACATTCAGACCCCAGAACCAACACTTTTGAGCTGCGTAACCCTGATCTTCACTTAGCCTCTTAACAGGTTCCTCCTCATGTGTCGGATGACGGGGAATATGCACACCTGCCTCCTAGGGTGTGTGGGAGGGGGGAGCGAGAGAGACCCAGTACCACAGTCTCAGTGGATGGGACCCAGTAGTGGTGTCAGGCCGCACCCACAGCCGCAAGGGGCTCAGTGTCCCCAGCGGGACATCCGCGCAGCAGAGGGGTCGGATGCTCGTCCGTGGGGCTCCTGTGCTGGCCTGTTTCTCTGGGAGGAGGGCTAGTGGGCGGGAGGGCTGAGCAGGGAGCTGAGAAATGCCTGAGGGCGGCTGCAGGTGGCTGGGCCTCGGGCAATGACCTGGGAGAGGCGTGGCAGGCCGGGGACCAGAGTCACCTGAGCTGGCCCCGGGGCAGATGTGTGGGTTTGAGAGGTGAGGAAAGGCCCGAGATCTAGGACAGCCTGTGTGGGGCTTGGAGAAGGGCCCAGGGGCAGAGGGAGCTGGCGGTTGGCAGCCACGGCGGGGGGGTGGGGGGGTGGGGGGGGAGGAGTCAAGGAGAGTAGGGGCTGTGGCCGGGCTCCAGGGTGCCGCCACCACAGGTTGCTCTGGAGAACAGGTGCACCAGGCCCTTGGACAAGGAAGACCTTTTCTTCCTCCTTCATTGCCTCCTCGCTCTCTGCTTTAGCACCGAGCTCTCACCTGCTTCGGGCCCTCTTCAGGGCAGCCCTCCTGGGTGGGTGCTCAGCGGGTACTCAGGAAGTTGTCCCTGGGGCTGTCGCGTCACAGATGCGCCTTTGCCCACATCCCGCAAGGCACCCCAGCACACTCACACGGCCCGCCTTCTCCACTGCGCGGCAAACCCACCTGCTGAGGGTCGAGTTCTCTGCCCTCAGCCTTGAGCCAAGTCCTGGCTCTTGGGGGCCCATAGGATGATGTATAATAAAGGACAGCAGGTGCACACCGGGTTTACGATGTAATGCAGGGAGTGGTGAACGTTGGGGGAAGATGCACACCCACTGTGTGTTCAGGGTTGTCAGGCCGTCCTTCGTGGTGGACAGGGTGGCATGTGGGACATGGCTTATTCCCAGAGGCACATGTGCCCTGGGCAAGGAGGGGAGCAGCTTTCACGCCAAGCATTTTTTAAGTTTACTTTTAATTTTGAGAGAGAGAGAGATCGAGCAGGGGAAGGGCAGAGAGTGAGGGAGACAGAGGATCCAAAGCAGGCTGTGAGCTGTCAGCACAGAGCCGGATGCGGGGCTCGAACCCACGAACCGCAAGACCATGACCTGAGCCGGAGTCGGCCGCCCATCCGACGGAACACCCAGGCGCCCCGAGCATTTGTTTCCGGATTATAAAATAACACATGCTTGCTGTAAAAGCTTCAAGCAGGGCAGGCACCCACAGAGTGAAAAGTGCACGGCCCCCCAGGCTGCCAGGCCTCTGTTTACCAGTCTGAGGTGCAAACCATACGTCCGGTTATGTTTCGCGAGAAGGCCGTGCTCGGTAGGACCGGCTGGTGACAGGCTGCCGAGCCGGCCCTAGCGGCTGGGGCTTTGTCCGGTAGGCAGTCAGGTGCCAGCGAAGATCTGTAACTAGATGGAAACCTGGAGAAAAGCCAAAACACCAACGAAGGTGTGCTATCTGCAACATATAGCCACGTGTGCCACTGCGTGTCTGCATTTGGAGTCACCCCTGTGAAGCCTCGACTGGCCACTAGACTTCTTTTCTCGCGTGCACACTGTTAGGCACCTCTGCTTTGGGCATTGACCTTGTCGGATCCCTCCAGGCCTCTAGGCTGGGGGCACAGTGTCCCTGGCAGCCCCCGGCCCCACTCTCGCTTCCCTTCCCCCTCAGGTCCTTGGGCATGAAGCTCCGGGGGCTGCTGGACCGCAAGGGCTCCTGGAAGAAGCTGGATGACATCCGGAATATCTTCTGGTGTCACAAGACCTTCACGTCAGGTGCGCAGAGCCAGGCAGATGTCTGTCCCCCGCCGTACCCCGTGCTCAGAACCCTCCGCCCCATTCTGGGAAGGGGCCCTCCTCCAGCCGTCGCAGGGAGACTGTGGGGACCCAGGGCGTGGGGCTCCTGGTTTCATGAGTGGCAAGCGTCACAGACTCCCCTTAGGAGCTCACACCGTCTCCCCTTTCCCTGGGAGGGCACAGGAATAAGGGAGTGAGGACAGAGAGACACTCCGCCTGCCTGAGGGTCAAGGGTCATTCAGGGACTCCTGATCCTGATCAGGGGGGCACTGGCCTCTCTTCCCCCACCCCCACCACCAAGAGTTCTGGTCTTTGGGGCCAGGCTGAGATTCAGGTCTCTGCACCGCCACTCGGCTGGGCCAAGTCACTCCGTCTCTTTGGCTCCCAGCGTCCAGAGTGAGATTGATTAATTTCACTCGCCTCGCAGGGCTGCTGGGAGGGAAGCCGAAACCACAGCCAGCAAAGGGCCAGGCACTGGGACGAGCTAGGGAAGTGGCCTCCAGACCAAGCAGCCCCCTCTCTCGCCCCCTAGAGTATGTCACAGAGCACTGGTGTGAGGACCAGTTCTTCGGGTACCAGTACCTGAATGGTGTCAATCCTGTCATGCTCCATTGCGTCTCCAGCCTGCCCAGCAAGCTGCCTGTAACCAATGACATGGTGGCCCCCTCGCTGGGTCCAGACACCTGCCTGCAGACGGAACTAGAGGTGGGTGACTTGTCATTATGGATACAGGACGGGTGTAGAGGTAAGAGTGAGAGGGCTGGGGCTACATCCAGCCTGCAGGCCCCATCCGCTGGGCAGCCCCAGCTTTGAATCGGAGCAAATGGAGGCAAGGGCCAGAGGGGGCTCAGCCATGCCTGCAAGCCCGACACGGGGCCTGGTGCGGTGGTTTGAGCGAGCAGGACACACAGAGGAGCAGGCCCTGCCTGTGTTCTGGGGCTTCCGAGATCCCCAGTGCTGAGAGGCCCAAAGAAAGCTGTGTTAGGTCAGGTGGAAGGCAGTGCAAGTAGATACAAGAGGAATGACATGGAGAAGTGGGAGCCCTGAGGGGCTGGGAGCAGATGATGGGCCAGTGTCTCAGGCAGCCAAGCCCTCGGGCATACTCTAGGAGGCTAGAAAAGCGGCAGTCAATTCTTTTTTTTTTTTTTTTTTAATTTATTTCTGAGAGAGAGAGAGAGAGAGAGAAAGAAGGGGAGGGTCAGAGAGAGAGGGAGACACAGAATCTGCAACAGGCTTCAGGCTCTGAGCTGTCAGCACAGAGCCCGCTGCGGGGCTCGAACCCATGAACCGTGAGATCATGACCTGAGCCGAAGTCTACGCTTAACCTGAGCCACCCAGATGCCCCTGTGGCAATCGATTCTGTGTGTGTGTATTTTGTTGTTGTTGGATACACGGACAGGGTCACTGAGTGGCAAGAGCAGGAAGGACCAGGTATGGGGGTGCCGGGAGAGGTTGCCAGCTTACACAGGTGGGAGGTTGCATAAGGAGGGACTCAGCTGGACCTCATTCCGGACGTGCTGGGAAGGGTTGGGTATCTAACTCTGGACATCAGTGCAAGCGCCAAGAATTACTGAGGCCCGAATTGGGGTGGGAGTGGGCGGAGAACAGAGGGCAGTGGAGCGCCAAGAATTACTGAGGCCCGAATTGGGGTGGGAGTGGGCGGAGAACAGAGGGCAGTGGAGCGCGGGTCAGGGGCCGCTGGGAGCCTCTCTGCGCCTTCCCCAGAGGGGGAACGTCTTCCTAGCGGACTACTGGATCCTGGAGGAGGCCCCCGTCCACTGCCTCAACGGCCGCCAGCAGTACGTGGCCGCCCCGCTCTGCCTGCTGTGGCTCAACCCGCAGGGGGCGCTGGTGCCCTTGGCTATCCAGGTGAGACCTGGGGCGGCTTCGGGGACGGGCTCAGGAGGCACGCCCGCCGTCTTGAGCCTCACCCCCTTAATTATTCTTGGTCGCAGCTCAGCCAGAAACCCGGGCCCGACAGCCCCATCTTTCTGCCCACTGATTCCTACTGGGATTGGCTGCTGGCCAAGACGTGGGTGCGCAACTCGGAATTCCTGGTGCACGAGCACAACACGCACTTTCTGTGCACGCATTTGCTGTGCGAGGCCTTCTCCATGGCCACACTGCGTCAGCTGCCGCTCTGCCATCCTATCTACAAGGTCGGTGCGACCCCCGGGCGGGGCCAGAGGGGGCGGGCCGGCTCGGCCTGCTCCTCTGACCTTCGGCTCCTGCGCCCTCATCCCGCTCGCAGCTCCTGCTTCCCCACACTCGCTACACGCTGCAGGTGAACACCATCGCTCGGGCCACGCTGCTCAACCCCGACGGCCTTGTGGACCAGGTGAGGCTTCCGCCCGCCCCGTCTCTGAAGCCCCGCCCCGATGGCGCTTTGCCCCGCCCACAGGCCTCTACGGCCTCCAATCCTATTCCACGGTTTCTGCCAGACCCTTCCCACAAGCCCCGCCCGCCCACCCACCCGTACCCTACTTGCCCCGCCCACAAGCCTCTAAGGCGTCCAATCCCATTTCACAGCTCTTGCCAGACCCGTCCCATAGGCCACGCCCACGACCGATTTCCCCGCCCACAAACCCTGTCCCCGCCCCTCCCTCCCACCCACGCGCTCCGCCCCCTCAGGCCTGGACTCCTTAGTCATGGGGGTTTGATCCATGGTATTGGACTCCTTGGTTAACAGAATAAGCCCCTCTGCTGAGTCACTAGCCTCCTCTCGCCCCCCAGGCACGGGGGGGGGGTCTGGGCCGACCCCAAGCCCGGCTACCTTGTGTTCTCAGGTCACGTCCGGCGGGAGGCAGGCCCTCCTCTACCTCATAAGCACAGGTCTGGCCCACTTCACCTACACCGATTTCTGCCTTCCGGACAGCCTGCGGGCCCGCGGCGTCCTGACAATCCCCAACTACCACTACCGAGACGACGGCCTGAAGATCTGGGCGGCCATTCAGAGGTGCGGGGTGCGGGCCTGGGACCCTGCAGCCAGTCCGGCCTCCCCAGAGCCTCCCGGCTCAGCCTCGACTCGTGCAGGCGGGGCCCCTTGGTGCTGGGGGTCGTGGGTGTGTTTCAGGCCCCAGCACGGAGCACCCAAGGGTGAGAGTTGGGGTTGGGGTTGGGGTCCTCAGTGAAATGACAGGTAGCTGCGGGGCTGGGGAGGGGCTAGGCTGTGCATGATCGCAGGGGAGGAAGGAAAGGGCACCGTGTCCAGAGAAACCAGGGCAGGAATCAGGGGCGGGATCCCCAGGCTCTGCTCAGTGCACTGCCCACCCACCCCCACCCCCAGCCCACTGTGTGGGAAGGAGGCTCAGAGTACCCCTGACTCAGGAGAGCCCAAACCTGGGCCCTTGGGTCCCTCCTGGACCTGGGGGTCCCCCCTGGACCCCGGGTGGGCTCTCAGTGGACACTGGCTGTCTGGCTCTCCCCAACCTCAGTGGCATTGGGCCTTGGATTTCTGGTCAGCCTTGAGCGCAAGGTCACCTCCATGGCATTTGCATCTCCTTCCTGCAGCTTTGTCTCAGAAATCGTGGGCTACTATTATCCTAGTGACCTATCTGTGCAACAGGACTCGGAGCTGCAGGCCTGGGTCGGCGAGATTTTTGCTCAGGGCTTCCTGGGCCGGGAGAGCTCAGGTAAGCCCTCTCCATCCCCCGACCGCAAGCTCCCAGTGACTCGGTGCCCTCCCTGGCCTCACCTGTTACTTAGTTCTTACTTACGGACCCACCTTTGAAGTACATCCTATGCTTAGGGGGTTTTTTTCCCCTGAGGCTTTCCCCCCACCTTTTAAACAATGAAATTTATTTTTTTAATGTTTATTTATTTTTGAGAGAGAGAGAAAGAGCATGAGCAGGAGAGAGGCAGAGAGAGAGGGCGACACAGAATCTGAGGCAGGCTCCAGGCTCTGAGCTGTTAGCACAGAGCCCAACGCGGGGCTCGAACTCACGAACTCTGAGATCGTGACCTGAGCCGAAGTTGGCACTAACCGACGGCCCGGGCGCCCCACTTTAAATCACATGACATCTGCCGAGGCTGGATTGAAAACTCAAGACTAGCTGTCCTGCAGAATGTGTCACCTTCCAAATTAATCTAATGGCTTCCTCGTGAGGTCATTCATCTCGCTCCTCGACCTACTGTGTATTCTGTCAATGGGAAGTAACATCTAAAGGTTAAATGTTTGGGGCAAGAATATTTCCCAAGTGATGCTTTGTTCTCACTGCGTCACACGGGGAAGCAAATAGTGTCCGGTTATCTCAGTATCAGTGATGCCCAGAGTGATTTCTGGGTTAAGGTGGTGACAGCCAGGTCTCTTCGGGATATTTAAAGGATGGCCTGTCCCCTGCTTTGCAAGCCCACTGTTACCCTGGGCTGGCCTGGTCCTAAAAGCTTCTCCCCTAAAGGCAGGTTTGTTTTGTTTTGTTTCTGTGGAGCTGTTTCCTGTTTAAGACCCGGGATGGGGGGAATCTACTTACTGTTGGTTGGCTCCCCTATCTTACTTTATTATTATTATTTTTAAAGTTTTTAATGTTTATTTTTGAGAGACAGAGAGACAGAGCTCGAGCCGGGGAGGGGCAGAGAGAGAGGGAAACACAGAATCAGAAGCAGGCTCCAGGCTCTGAGCACAGAGCCCGATGCGGGGCTCGAACTTATGAACCGTGAGATCATGACCTGAGCCAAAGTCAGACACTTAACTGACTGAGCCACCCAGGTGCCCCTATCATTATTATAATTTTTAAATGTTTATTCATTTTGAGAAAGAGGGAGAGCACAGGCTGGGAGAGGGGCAGGGGGACAGAGAGAGAGAGAGAGAGAGAGAGAGAGAGAGAATCCAAAGCAGCCTCCACGTTGTCAGCACAGAGCCCGATGCGAGGCGCAAACTCACAAACTGTGGGATCATAACCTGAGCTGAAATCAAGAGTCAGAGGCCTAACCGACTGAGCCACCCAGGCGCCCCTCTCCTATCTTACACTATGAAACTTGTCTCTGACCTAATACATCAGAACATTCTTCACCTTGACACACGTCTTTTCCAACAGTGCAGCCTTCTCGTAGTTCCTGTTTTAAGGTAAGACACACTCACTAATCAGCTCAGCCAGGATGACTTTTGCTTCCATGTTTCAAGGGGAACAAATAAACTATAGGAGCGACAGAAAAATTCCCACAGCTCGTTTGACCTCCCTCCCTCTTCATCTCAGCCCTCAGGGTTAGACTGTCAGCCACAAAGAGAACCTTTGGAAAATTCCCACACGCCCCCCGTCAGGTGCCTGGTCCTTCCTCCGACCCCCTCTGCCTCGCTCTCTCTTGACTGTGAGCCTTGACGCCATCTTTGACCCACTGTCACCACCCAGTCTCTGCATTATAGCAGCTGCCACTCTACAGGCCTCACCTTCCTCAGCCCCTTGCTGCTTGCCCTGAGGGGCCACCGCCCCGGTAATCCTCTGAAATTCTGCCCAGAAACCGCCTGGCCTGGAACATTCCTTCCCACCCTGCCTTTGTACCATCTTAGGCATTCACTACACTCAACCAATAATTACGGGGCTCTTCATATTAAGTATTGTTCTAGGTGCTGGGGTTTGGCGCTGAACGTGACAGACAAAAATCCTGACCTTCATGGAGCTTAACATCCTTGTGGGGAGACTCTGATGATAAAGAAACACATATGTTTGGTGGTTGGTTATGAGCACCCAGAAAAATGAAAGAGCATATTGAGGAAGGGGAGTGGGTTCAGATAGGTGGTCAGGGAAGCTCTCTCTGGAGGAGGCGATGTTTGACTAGAGACCTGAAGGAAGTGAGGGAGAGAGTTTGGTGGATAACTGGCCTAAGACTCTACAGGCAGAGGTAGAGCAAGTGCAAAGGTCCTGGGGTGGACATGTGCCGGTAGGCTTACGGAATATCAGGAAGGCCTACATGGCTGAGTAGAGAAGGTGAGAGAACAGAAGGGAAGGAAATGAAGTCCAAGAAGAAATGAGAGCCCGATCGAGTAGGGCACTGGTAAGGTGAGGGGGGTGGGGGCCCATAGCGGGTTTTAGCAAGGAGTGACATGATCAGACTTACAATTCTAAAGGGCCAGGCGCTCTGGCTGTCACGTGAAGAACGGCAGTCAGGGGCAAGGTTGGAACCAGGCGGGTTCATGCAGGAGGGATGCGGTGGAGCCCGACGGTGGTGACACCAGATCGGCCCCTGGAAGTACCGGCTGATCTGAGCGATCCGAGAGAAACAGAAAGGAGGGCCCAGATGTTGGCCTGAGCAACCGTACGAAGATGCCAGAATGAGACCGCCGTGGGAGGGCCGGGCTTGGGGCACCGTGGGGGAGGGAGTCAAGCATCAGGTTTTGCAGAGGTTGTCCGGGAGGCCTCGAGGCTGCCCAAGTCAGGCCATCAGGTAGCGGCTGCCGACGTATGGCCATGGCCGTGCCTAGAGTCGGGATCCAGGTGGAGCTGGCGATGTGAACTTGGAAGTCGCCGGCCAGTGGGAAGCAGCTAGAGCCATGGATTTGGACGAGATCAGTGATGTACAGGGAAAGAGGACCTCAGTCTGAGCCACATAATGCCTTCCTCTGTCATCTTTTTTTCCGTTCAAAGCTCACCCACCTGGGGCGCCTGGGTGAGTCAGTTAAGCGTCAGACTTCGGCTCAGGTCATGATCTCACGGTTCACGGGTTCGAGCCCCGCGTCGGGCTCTGTGCTGACAGCTCGGAGCCTGGAGCCTGTTTCAGATTCTGTGTCTCCCTCTCTCTCTCTGACCCTCCCCTGCTCATGCTGTCTCTCTCTCTCTCAGAAATAAGTAAAACATTTAAAAAATTAAAAAAAAAAGCTCACCCACTCTTCAACTCAGGGAGTCCCCTTCTCTTCCCACAGGAAAGTCTCCCCTGAGTGCTTTGACCTCAGTGCCTGTTTCTTTCCTCAAAGAGCCAAACCCTGGCTTTGGAGCCCCCCCTCCCCCCACCCTACCTCTGCTTCTGTCACCGTGAGCTTATGAGTGACACTCTGGTCATCTGTCTCTGTCACTAAGCCCCACGGTGGGTGATCCGCTACTGGGTGCTTGGACAAATCTTGATGAACTGGGGAGAATTCGAACCTTAAGTGCTGTCGGGGGCTGCGGATATCGAGGGCTCCTTGGCAATCAAGGAGCAGAGGCCCCTGGACTGTCAGCTTGGACTTGGCTTCTCCGTCGTGAGCTGTGCTGGCCGGGCGTTTTCTGGTCTGATCCCAGCACCCAGCTCGTATGCAGACCTCCTTCAGAGCCCGCGTGACCATCCCTCACCTCAGTCCAACCCTAATCGTAGTCAGAAGCCAGCGGTGGCCAAATGCTCAGCGCTCGCGTCCTCACTCGCCCCTTGTGGTGGGCCCCCAGCTCCCGAGCCGCCCCGGGGAGGCCCACGCCCTCCCTCGACACCCTGTCCCCTTCCTCCCATGCCCAGGCTTCCCACGCAGGCTGTGCACTCCAGGAGAGCTGGTGAAGTTCCTCACTGCCATCATCTTCAACTGCTCCGCCCAGCATGCCGCGGTCAACAGCGGGCAGGTGAGGCTGCGGGGGGCAGGCCTGGGGGGGGGGCGCTGGGCTACGCGAGGTTGGGCTCAGCGGTGGACGTGAGGTCAGAGTTGGGGTTGGGAGCGTGGGCGTGTCAGGGTTGGGGTGGGTTTACGACTGGGGCTGAGGTTGGTGGCGAGAGGGTGGAGTGAAGGGCTGGTGTTGGATGACGACTAGGGTGGAGCGGGTCCAAGGTTGTGGTGCTGGCTCCCCGGCCGGCGCTGTGTAGGAAGTAGAACTTAGGCCCCGTCGTGGCGGGGACGCGGCCGGGTAGAGTATCAGCTCGCTCTGGGTGGCCTGCAAGCCCAAGGCCCTTTGCTGGGGTCACCTCCTCTCTGGGTTCTGCTCCGTCCTTGGTGATTCACTCCACCCGGTGCTAGAACATCGGGTGGGGAGTGACCAGGGGTGAGCCTCCTACCCCACTTCTGGAACTTTCTACCCTATACTCCTCCCTCTCTTCCCTTTCCACCATATCCTCATTTCCCAACTGCGGGAACTGGGGTGGTAGAGCCAGGGTCAGGGATGATGAAGGAGCCGGTTCCCCGCTCTGGCCAGCTGCCTCATCTGGGGTGGGGTCCCTACAGCATGACTTTGGGGCCTGGATGCCCAATACCCCGTCGTCCATGAGGCAGCCCCCACCCCAGACCAAGGGGACCGCCACCCTGAAGAGTTACCTAGACACCCTTCCAGAAGTGAACGTCACCTGTAACAACCTTCTCCTCTTCTGGTTGGTCAGCCAGGAGCCCAAGGACCAGGTGTGTATAGAAGGTGGGGTGGGGTGGGGTGGGGGTGGGGGCTTACAGGGCCTGGGCAGTGCCAGTGGTTTCCAGGGGGGATTGGGGACCGGGTGCTGCCGTTTATGTCCACTGCTGAGCCGTTTTGGGTCCCTCAGTTTCTCTAGGAAATGATATTTGGTCCCCAAAGACATACAATGAAGCAAATACCAGCTTCGTGGTTAGAGCACAACATCCATTGAATTTGCCAGCTTACCAATCCATCCACCCATCTGTTCAGCTGTCTGACCATTTATCCATCCATGCATCCATCTCTTCATCCATGCATCCATCCACCATCCATCCATTCACCCATCCATCCACCCATCCATTTATTCATCCATCCACCCTTCTGTTCATCCATCCACCCATCTGTCCATCCATCCATCCGTCCATCCATCCACCATCCATCTACCCATCCATTTATTCATCCATCCACCCTTCTGTTCATCCATCCACCCATCTGTCCATCCATCCATCTGTCCATCCATCCACCATCCATCTACCCATCCATTTATTCATCCATCCACCCTTCTGTTCATCCATCCACCCATCTGTCCATCGATCGATCCATCCATCCATCCACCATCCATCCATCTACCCATCCATCTACCCGTCTATTCATCCATCCATCCATCCGTCTATCCACCCATCTGCTTATCCATCCATCCATCATTCATTCATTAACTGCTCATCCATTCATCTGAACACTGAACACACATTATTTTGGATACCTCCCATATCTCAACATGACACTGGGGACCAGGCGTAGGGAGTTGAGTGAGACCTTCCCGCCTTCAAAAATCCTATGGCCTTGTTGAAGAGATACACAGGGAAGCGCAAAAGAGCACAACAGCATCGTAGGAATCATTTATGTACGGACATGTACTTCTTCTAAAGCATTTGCAACATGTCAGATGTTGGTGGGCAGATCCGAACCCTATCCTCATGAGCTTAGTCTCGTGGTAGGGGTGACAATGGGGACTTGTGGAACCTGACCGAGTCTGGGTGAACCCGGGAAGGCTTCTTGGAGGAAGTGACATCGAAGCTGAAACTTGCAGGACAAGTCGGAGCTTGACAGGCAAAGGAAGGGCAGGTTTAGTTGCTAAGCAGGAGGAAGGGCACAACCAAGTGAAAAGACGTGAAGGTCAGTCCGTTGGTGTGTTGGTGCGATTGCACATGGTTCGGTGCGGGCACAGTGTTCATTCAGAGGAGGGTGGGGAAGCCACCGAAGACCATTAAGCCTGAGATGACACAGCTGAATTTGTGTTTCAGCACGAGTGCCTTCCTGGCCGTGTGGATGGCTGGGAGGGGCCGTGTTGGAGGCAGGAGCCTGGCGTGGCCTGGGGAACAGCCCTTTGATCACCAGTTGCCATCATTTCTGTTCACACGCTGGGGCACTGGCCCTGCCTCTGCCTCTTGGTCTTGCTCACGTCTCGGGAATCTCCTCATTTCTTGTGCTTGGCTCCCCTGTGTGTTATCTCCCTGACGAGCGTTAATTACCACTTGGTAGCCCGGGGACGCCAGGGTCGGTCCCTGGGTCCTGCTCCTTTCTGGTCCCATTTCCCAAGGACTTGGAGACATTCATCTTTGTCGTTATGAAGGGAAAACTCTGGGGTTTTTTGTTCTACTCACACAATACTCTGTTACTCTTCTCAGTCCTCTCACTCAGTACTTCTGGCCACTAAATGTATGTGGGGTGTTCCCACGCCACACGATTCTCCCACACCAGCTGGGTGTCAGGTAATTTCAGTGTTTCATTTTTTTATTTTTGAGAGAGAGACAGAGTATGAGTGGGAGAGGGGCAGAGAGAGAGAGGGAGACACAGAATCCGAAGCAGGCTCCAGGCTCTGAGCTGTCAGCACAGAGCCTGACGTGGGGCTCGAACCCACGAACCGTGAGATCATGACCTGAGCCAAACGCTCAACTGACTGAGCCACCCAGGTACCCCTGGGTATCAGATAATTTAACTCGGTTCTGACACCCTACTTGCAGATAGTCAGATTCCATAGGTTTGGCCTCAGTCCCCCAAGACTGCCTTCCCCTCTTTCTGATGCCAGCCTCAAGTCCAAGCTGTCCCCTGCAGATGATGAGGGTAGAAGGTTCCCTCCTATAAGCCAGTGGGGAGTCTAACCTTGAAAATGATAACAGCATCAGCAGCTATTGCTTCTCAGGGATCCATCATATCCCAGTCACTAAATCAGATCCCTTATATACACTATTGTAAATCACAAAGTAAGTAAGGGGCTGTATTCAAAATGCCTAATACAGCGCCTGGTGTCTTAAGTGTTCAGTAAGTGGTAGTTGCATTTTAAAAAGAATTTTAAAAAGCTTTTAAGTAATCTCTACACCCAACGTGGGTCTCAAACTCACAAACACGAGATCAAGAGCTGTGCGTTCGGCCGACGGAGCCAGCCAGGTGCCCCAAATGGTAGTTGCATTTGACAGGAGAGAAAACTGAGTTTCAGAGATGTGAAGCAAGTAGCCCAAGGTCACAGAGTAAGTAGGCTTTGAACCAAGCCTGTCATTTTCTGTCCTGCTTTTTTGGACTGCTTCACTATAGCTTTAGAAATTAGATGTCAATCTGGGGCGCCTGGGTGGCTTAGTCGGTTAAGCGTCCGACTTTCGCTTAGGTCATGATCTCGCGGTTCGTGGGTTCAAGCCCCGCGTCGGGCTCTGTGCTGACTGACAGCTCAGAGCCTGGAGCCTGTTTCAGAGTCTGTATCTCCCTCTCTCTCTGACCCTCCCCTGCTCATACTGTCTCTCTCTCCTAGAAATAAGTAAAAATATTAAAAAAAAAAAAAAAGAAATTAGATGTCAATCTGGTAGGTAAGACATATAAGTGAGGGGCACCTGGGTGGCTCAGTCGGTTAAGCATCTGACTTTGGCTCAGGTCATGATCTCATGGTTCATGGGTTCGAGCCCCGAGTCGGGCTCTGTGCTGACAGCTCAGAGCTTGGAGCCTGTTTCAGATTCTGTGTCTCCCTCTCTCTCTGACCCTTTTCTGCTCATGCTCTCTCTCTCTCTATTTCTCAGAAATAAATAAAAAACATTAAAAAAAAGACACGTAAGTTAGCCTTTGAAAAGACTAATATAATAAAGAGACCAGGGACAAGTCCGAATCCAGAGAAATAAGAGAGCATAGATTACAACATTAGGAATGGAAAGGCATACAGCCCCAAATTGAGAAAATTGAACAAACGAACAGGACATGCTACTTGCAGTTTTACGCAAACTCATTTGAAAGAGAGGATTTTCTAGGACAACGATAAAGAAAACACCAGAAGAGGTGAAAACCATACACATACACAGAAAAGGCGTAAAAGATCGGATCCCACTCCTTTCAAAGGGAGATTCTGCTAAACCTTCAAGGACAAGTTATTCCTAAATCATTCAAACTGCTTGGAAGTATAGAAAAGAAAGTAGAAGCTTCCCAAATCATTTTACTGGGAACCTTGATGCCAGTACCCCCAAGGTGGTGCCATTAAGAGGGAAGTGTAGCGGGGTGTCTGGGGGGCTCAGTCGGTTACGTGTCCGGCTTTGGCTCAGGTCATGATCTCACGGTTCATGAGTTTGAGCCTCATGTCAGGCTCTGTGCTGACAGCTTAGAGCCTGGAGCCTGCTTTGGATTGTGTCTCCCTCTCTCTCAGCTCTTGCCCTGCTCTCTCTCTCTCTCAAATAAGTAAACTGTAAGAAATAAAAAAAAAAAAGGGCAGTGGATTTCAAGGAGAAAGTTCCAGCCTCAGATCCACGCTTCCCGCCTATGTGGCCCTGAATATGTAATCGGGCCTCTCTAAGCCTCAGTTTCTTCATCTGTAAGGTGAGAATAATAAGAGCACAGTCTTACAGGATTGCAGTGCCATCCTCACAGCCCATGTCAAGTGCTTGCAACATGTTAACTCTAATTAAGAAAATAAAATTATAAACTTGCTCCAGTCAGCTGCAACAATCTTGAAAATATGTCAGCAGCCAATGCAGGCCAAATAGTAAAACAAATCATATACCATGAGGAAGTCTAGCTTATTCTGGAAATGAAATGTCGATTCAACCTTATGCAATCTAGCGATGTGATTTATTACATCAGTAAAGCAACACCCTATATAATCATCTCGATATATGGAAGAAGCATTTGATAAGCGTGAATAGTCATTGCTAATAAAAACTCAGTGTAAGGAAACTCCCAAGCTGAGTTTTCAGAAAAAGTATGTTTCAGAGGGGGCACCTGGGTGGCTCAGTCGTCAGTTAAGCATCTGACTCTTGGTTTCAGTTCAGGTCATGATCTCACGGTTCGTGAGTCCAAGCCCTGCATCGGGCTCTGTGCTGATGGCTCGTAGCCTGCTTGGGATCCTGTCTCTCTCCCTCTGTCTCTCTGCCCCTCCCCTGCTTGCACTCGATCTCTCTCCCTCTCAAAATAAATACAATAAACATTAAAAAAAGTATATTTCAGGAAACACTGCATTTATGGTAAAGCAGCGGAGGCCTCCATGTAAAGTCAGGCACGACAAAGTAATGTGCGTCATGATCAATGTCCTGGGGTGCTCGGGTGAAGGGTCCAGTCAGGGCAGTAAAACCAGACCAAGAATTTTTTTTAATGTTTTACTTATTTCTGAGAGAGAGAGACAGCATGAGCAGGGTAGGGTTGGAGAGAGAGGGAGACACAGAATCTGAAGCAGGCTCCAGGCTCTGAGCTGACAGAGCCTGACGCAGGGCTCGAACCCACAGACCTTGAGATCATGACCTGAGCCAAAGTCGGACGCTTAACCGACTAAGCCACCCAGGCGCCCCAAGACCAAGAATTTTTAAACATCAGGGTTATTGGCCACAGTTGGTTGTATGAAGGTTCTATTGGACGGGGAAGGGGGGGCTCAGGCTGGTTGGGGGCGGGGCCCTGGGGAACCCAGGAACCTGGGGGTGGGGGTGAGCGGGCTGTGTGGTCTGATCCCTGTCACAGATGACACTCACTGTGGTTCATTGCGATGTATCCCGCTGGCTGTTGGCCACGCCGTAAAGCGTGACAGGGTGTGGAGGTGGCGTGGGGATGGCTGGCGGGGCGCCTCAGAACAGATTATCTTCAGGAGCTGAATTTTGACTTGAACCAGGTGAGGTGACAGGTGTATTCTTGGCCATATACGCAGGGGCGTGCTTATGTGGGTCTCCTAACATGTTAACATGCGGTGCTGATTTGTGCCAAGAACCCGGTCGTGCTCTTTTAGTTCACAGAGCAGGGGGCCAGGCACTGGAAGGGCCCTTTATTTTATTATTTTATAAATTTTTTAATGTTCATTTATTTTTGAGAGAGACAGAGACAGAGCACGAGCAGGGAAGGGCAGAGAGAGAGGGAGACACAGAAGCCGAAGCAGGCTCCAGGCTCCGAGCTGTCAGCACAGAGCCCACTGCGGGGCTTGAACCCCGTGAGATCATCACTTGAGCCGAAGTGGGAGGCTTAACCGACTGAGACCCCCAGGCGCCCCCGGAAGGGACCTTTAAAGATGTTCTGGTCCATCCATCCGCTTGCAGGTGCAGAAATGGTCTCCGAGTCACAGTGACAGGCAGAGGGTTACCAGCAGAGGGAGCACTAACCTCAGGCTCCCCCTCTCCCGGGTCCCACGCTCCCTGGGTGTTGGGGGTGCGGGTGCGGGTGGGGGAGGGGGAGGGGGCTCCTGCAGGTTGTCTGGAGAGGTGGCCTGAAGGGATTGCACGGGCAGCCGCCGTGGCCGGGCCACGCCCTTAGAAGCCACCCTGACTATATAGTGGCACATCCTTCACCCCTCCGGGTCCCCTCCTGACCGCCACCCCGACTTTCTCCCAGCGGCCCCTGGGCACCTACCCGGATCAGCACTTCACTGAGGAGGCCCCCCGGCGGAGCATCGCCGCCTTCCAGAGCCGCCTGGCCCAGATCTCGCGGGAGGTCCGCGAGCGGAACCAGGGCCTGGCGCTGCCGTACCCTTACCTGGACCCCCCCGTCGTGGAGAACAGCGTCTCCATTTAACCCTCCTGCTGCCCCTGGAGAAGACAGGCTCAAGCCTGAGGATGCGCGGCCGGCGGCCGGGACGAGGAGCCGCTGGCTGAGGTCAAACACACAAGAGGCCCTTCGAGAAGGGGGAGCCCCTGTCACCCTTTGGTCCCCTTGGGGCAGCCTCTTCCCTCTCCTGTGAAAACCTACCTCCTCCCACGGGGAACCCCACGGGGACACTGAGCTCTCCCCTCCCCCAGCCCCCTCTCACCTTGACTCTTTGTTTCCGCTCTCTTCCATTCCTAAGGCCAACCTATCTAACGTCCCTCTCCGGAAAAGCCTGGAAAGCGGGCAAGAAAGGATGAGTGTCCTGGGTCTGCCACGTGGTCCCCTTTGACGTCAGCATCTTTAAGGGGAGGGTTAGAATTAGGCCCAGCCTGGGGCGCCTGGGTGGCTCGGTCACTTAAGCTTCGGACTCTTGATTTTGGCTCAAGTCATGATCTCACGGTGCGTGAGTTCGAGCCCCGCAGTGCGCTCTGTGCTGGGAGACCAGAACGTGCTTGGGGTTCTCTCTCTCCCTCTTTCTCTGCACCCCCATCAAAATAAGTAAACATAGAAAAAAAGAATTAGACCCAACCCCTAGCTGTTCAGGGCTCGCTCCCTGCCCTGGGAAGGCGGTGTGGTGTCCCTCCCCAGCTCTTGTCTGCACCTCACTCTCCCACCTTCCTTCCTTTGTTTTCTGTCCTCGAGACCAGTGAATTCAATAAATCCCAACAGATTCGGCTCCCATTTCATTGTGGTTTTGGCGCGTGTGCGTGCAAGGGGCTGGGGCCGCAGGGGGCTGGAGAAGGGAGGGGCAGCAGTGAGCCCCTGGTCATCTGTTCTGGGGACAGGGAGCCCCCCAGCTCAACCCAGCGCCTAGCCAGGCCCCACATCCCTGCCGTGGCCTCCCAGAGCGTGTCATCCCTCAGGAGGCCGAGGGATATCCAGACTCAAAGGGCTGATAGGAAAAAAGTAGGTATTTTGCAAAGCCTACGAAGCCAGCTTCTGGGTGTGCCCCTGGGGTCAGGTCGCCCTTCTGGACACAGGGAAGACTCGGTCCCCAGCCCTCTGCAGTGGGTGGAGTCACGATGAGTTCCAAGCGGCAGGGGGGAGGCGGGTCACCTCCCCAATGGGCACCTGCCGTCTGGTGGAGCCCAGCAAGAGGTACCCTTGCACTGGGTCCCCCCGCTGAGATTGTGGGATTGTTTGTCACCACAGTGGAATCAAACCCGACCCGACATAGGTGGTGATCTGGGGAGTCTGAAGCTCATCGAATCAGAGACCTGTGTTGGGGCGCCTGGGGAGCCCCACCGGTCAAGCGTCTGACTCGTGGTTTTTTGCTCAGGTCATGATCTCACGGTTCGTGGGTTCGAGCCCCGTGTCAGGCTCTGTGCTGACAGCGCAGAGGCTGCTTGGGATTCTCTCTCTCTCCCTTTGTCTCTGCCCCTCCCCTGCTCTCTCTCTGCCCCTCCCCTGTTCTCTATCTCTCTCAAAATAAATAAACTTAAAAAAAATCAGAGATCTCCCTCAGGTCCGTCATCCATATCTTCTCTCTCCACGGCCCCTCCACACCTTCCCTGGACCCCGTGTCCCTTGACTTCAGGGCTAGCCTCCCTACCTCCTCTAGAGGCAAATTCTGTGTCTGACCGAACCCTGGTCACAGCCTCTCTGTGGCCAGAGTCACAGTGTCTTCGGACAGTGACAGGTAACAGTCCCTCCATCCCTACAGCGCCGGTGGCAAGGGAATCAATCACACGGACTTCCTGTCACAGTAACTGGGGGCCCATCCAGAGAGTCACCCAGGCAAGGGCTCTGCCGGGCTGCGGAGTCTCACCCCCTGCAGACAACCCCCCGCGTTCATAGCCAAGTGGGGACCCACTTGCTGCCATGGCCACCAAGTTGGAGATGCCAGAAAGGGGCTGCTGTACAAACACAGCTCCGTGGGCTCAGGACCGACGGCACCCCCTGAACTGCCAGCCCAGGGCCCCCAGGGCCACGGCTATGTCAAAACTCTGGAGCAGCCACTGACCTACAGATGCAGAGGGAAGCACTGCCCGTCCCTGTCCCCATCAGGCCCGAGAATCTTCTCCCTATTCAACCAAACCCCTTCTCCCTTCATGAGTGGGCGGGTGGAAGGGGACGAGGGTCAGGGCAGGAAAGGGATCAGGTTTTCACATCAGAGAAGAGACCTCCCCCCGCCCCCCACTATGGGCCACTGTGCACGAGGAGGTGTGTTTGGGGCTGTCTCACTGGCAGGTTCCAACCAAAGAATTTAGCCCAAATCCCCCGGTTTTGTTCACTTTAGAACAAGATCAAAAGGCTAAGAACCACCCAGAGGCAGCCCTTTGTGGCCAGGATGGTGGCCGAGGCTGGACGCTCGGGCGTCCTTAAACTTGGGCTTTGACTTTGAACAGCAGGATGCGGCGTCAGAGCACACTCAGGCTCTCGGTTCCGGCTCAGGTCATGATCTCACGGTTCGTGAGTTCGAGCCCTGCGTCGGGCTCTGTGCTGACCGTGAGGCACCTGCTTGGGATTCTCCTGCTCTCTCTCTCTCTCTCTCTCTCTCTCTCTGCCCTTCCCCTGCTCATGCTGTCTGGGCAGCCTGTCCCTCCAGAAAGCCAGACACTCCTTGGTGGCGACCAAAGTGAGCATCGGAAAGCATGCCCGTACTAAAAATGCCCCCCGAGCCGGAGAGGGAGGGACGGAGGTGGGTCACTGGAATCTGGTTCCCAGAAAGCCAGCTCGGAGGAAAAGTTTCTGGGGAGAGACACCCAGCTGCACGTAGGATTCTGCCCGGGCTCTGGGAACGTCTGGGGACAGGATGTGGGGAAGAGGCTGGCGGCCATCAGCCGGGGGCTTCCTCCAGCCTACACGCTGGACCCCTGTATGGCCTGGAAGGCGACCCACATCGTGGGGAGCACCCAGCCTCTCTCTCTTCCCAGCTGGCCTTGAGCAAGTGCGTCAGCCTCAGTGGCCCAAACGTCTCAGATAAACGGGCCAGACAAGAAGACCTGGAAAGTCCCTTCCAGGGTTGACGTTCCAGGATCCGCTTCCCTCACGGCCGCCGTGTCCCCAGACACAGTCATCGGGAAGCAGCAAACGATCCTTCGGGTGGTTTCGGGCAGGGCTGGGAGAGGAACCCCGATGTGTCAGCATGACTGGGGACCGGGGGGGGGGGGGCTTCGTGGGGGAGCACGGAGCCCGGAGAGGTGGTGCGAGCCAGGATGGGAAGGTGCCAGGCCCCTTCAGGGCATGTGTTTGAGGACTGGAGACAAAGCCAAAGTGGCTGAGATAAGGTGACAAGGGGTGGGCGCAAGATGGTCCCGCCCAGTGCCCAAGCCCACAGGAAGTCCTCGGGTTCGATTCTAAGGGCACTACCGTCTTATGCTCTGGCGAGTTTTAAGCAGGGAAGTGACCCCATTTGGTTTTTTTTTCCTTCTGTGTCCTGGGGGGTGGGGCCCCAAGGCTCGCTCCCTGCCTTGCAGGGCTGGGGCGGGGTGAGCAGAGGGGCCCCCAGCAGCGAGGACTCAGCTTCCTGTGTGGGTGGCCGTTGCGAGCCGAGCCAGCGAGCTCGCATCCCTCCCAGGTGCCTCCCCTGCTCTCTGGTCCAGCCCTGGCCCAGGAGAACCAGTTCGGCAGCCGGGCGAGCATCTACCCAGCGTCACGCATCCATGTTTCGGCCCGGCCGCGTTCTCACGCCTGTCCCGTCCGTGTCCCCAGCCACGCTCGCATCCCCTCCGCCCTCATCTGCGTCTGTTTCCCTCAGAGATCTAATTCCCCACTCGAGACTCTGGCCCCGATCAAACGCAGAGGCGCCGCTCCTGCGTGTTTTGGGGGGGACAGGGGGCTCGGCTGAGCGGAAATTGGAGGAGGCAGCTTCGGGGGCCGCCGTTTGTGATGACCCCCAGACACTGCTCCCCGCGACAGCTCCCTGCCCTGGTCCCGCTCCCCACACCCCACTCTCTCTGCCGCTGGATTCGGAGGTTAAGGCGGGTCTCTCACCGCTGCGGCCCTGGACTCTGCCCCAGGGGGGCCTGGAAAAGCCACCGTGGAAACCCCTGATTCCCGCAAGCTGCCCCGCCCCGCCTGCTCTTCACCCAGATTAGCCGCCCCCTGGGGGCACAGTCTCGAGGAAAGAGGTGCGGCTGCAGGGTGGGAGGCTGGGAGAGCGCATGGAATTTGCATCTTAGGATACAAATTGGCACCATCAGGATCCTCCCGCCCCCCCCCCCACCCAGGAGTCATCTGGGTGGCAGAGCGGAGCCCAGAAGGGCAGGCCTGACCTGCCTGACAGCTCCTGTCCTCGGCCCAGGGCAGCCCTGTGCCCAGGCAGAGGAGCCAGCACTGCCAGCCACTCAGCACAGGCGCGACTGCCGCCAGCCTTCTCCCCGTTCCTGCCCCCATCCCCTTACCCTGTTCCTCTCCCCGCCTCCCCCCTCCCCTCCCCGCCATGCCTCACGCTAACCCCAGTCCAGCTCTCCTCTCTGAGTCTTACCAATTCCTGTCCCACCACGGATGCGCTTCCCAGCCCTCACCTTGTCATCACCAGCCCATCGAACTATTAAGAATCATGTGTCAGGGCGCCTGGGTGGCTCAGTGGGTTGAGCATCTGACTCTTGGTTTCGGCTCAGGTCACGATCTCACGGCTTGTGAGTCTAAGCCCCACGTCGGGCTCTGTGCTGACAGCATGGAGCCTGCTTGAGATTCTGTGTCCTTCTCTCTCTGCCCCTCCCCTGCTTGCTCTCTATCTCTCTCAAAAATAAATAAACATTAAAAAAATAAAAAGAATCATGTTTCAAGAGTCACCCAGGTGCCAGGTACTGTGCCAGGAGATGGGGAGAAAGTCCATGTAAATGACAATCTAATCTAGGGGAAGATGGGCATCAATCAAAGATGTTAGCTATGGTACCCTGAGAGCCATTAATAGTTACATTTAGCCTTCCCTGATGAAGCAATGATCACGTTAAGATCAGAAGGGAGAGGAAACTTAACCAGGTCCAAGAGGTAGAGTGGGATAGCATGTGCAAAGGCCCTGTGGTTGGAAGGGGGGGGGTTCTGACCTCACTTCCTTCCTATCTTTACTCAAAAGTCCACTTGTCAAAGAGTGCTTCCCTGGCCCCTCTGTATCTAATGTTTGCTTCCTTATACATTTTTTAATATATATTTTTTAAATGTTTATTTATTAGGAGAGAAAGATAGAGTGTGAGTGGGAGAGGGGCAGAGAGAGATGGAGACGTAGACTCCAAAGCAGGCTCCAGGCTGCTCCAGGCTCCGAACTGTCAGCACAGAGGCAGATGTGGGGCTCGAACTCTCGGAGTGCGGGATCACAATCTGAGCCAAAGTCGGACGGTTAACCGACTGAGCCACCCAGGTACCCCATCCCTGATACTTTTTTAAAAAATGTTTATTTATTTATTTTTGAGAGAGAGAGAGCGCACTTATGCATAGGAGTGAGCAGGGGAGGGGCAGAGAGGGAGAGAGAGAATCCCAAGCGGGCTCAGCGCTCGGGGCTCGATCATCTCACAACCGTGAGATCATGACCTGAGCCGAAATCAAGAGCCGCACACTTAACCGACTGAGCCACCCAGGCACCCCTGCTCCCGTGCATTTTATCACGTCCATCCCTGCTTTGTTTTTTCTCTTCAACGCTTGTCACTATGTAGCATGAGATTTCATTTCCTTCGTCAGCGCACAGCATTTATCTGTGTCCTCTGCTAGAATGTAAGCTCCAGGGGGAAGGGCAGTAATTTGCTTTGTTTACAGTGTGTGCCTAGGGCCTGACATCGTGCCTGCTGGGCACAAAGTAGGGGCTCCGTTAGCATCTGCTGGTGGTGACCGGAAGGCACGTAGTCCAGACACAAGAGAGCACAGGGGACCCGGGGGAATGAGGTCTATGAGGCCGTGGGAACTACATCACTACCCAGAAGGCCGGAGGGAGTCACTGCCAGGCTTGAGCTGGGGTTGGACGGGGTGCGGGTGACCTGAGCACAGCTGGGTCTTACAAAGGTCATTTCACTCTTGGGGCGCCTGGGTGGCTTAGTCGGTTAAGCGTCCGATTTTCGCTTGGGTCATGATCTCGTGGTTCGTGGGTTCAAGCCCCGCATCGGGCTCTGTGCTGACTGCCAGCTCAGAGCCTGGAGCCTATTTCAGAGTCTGTGTCTCCCTCTCTCTCTGACCCTCCCCTGCTCACGCTGTCTCTCTCTCTCTCTCCTAGAAATAAAAACAAACAAACAAACAAACAAACAAAAAACAAAGGTCATTTCACTCCTAAACTCCAACTTCATCCCATTCCTCACCCAATCCAGAACCTTCTGGAATCTTCTCTCCATCTCAGAATCCCAGCCCGCTTTGGCCCTACCTTGGCCCCCAGGGCGCTGTGTGACCTTCCCTCGGCGGTGAGGAAGGATGACCGTTCAGAGGGCATCTGAGATGGTGCTTCCTGGCTGGCACGAGCTGTCCCTAAGGGCAGAAAGATAGAAGGCAGGTCTGGGCAGGGTGGATGGGAGTGTGACCCTCCCCTCACTCTCCCACCCTCTCTCATAATCTAACGGCGGTCCCCACACCTCTCTACACTCAGCTCTGTCATGCCCCTCCCCGCCCCCCAGTCTGCGTGCCTCTTGCGTCTGCGATTCTATGGGACACTAGCCCCCAACCCCACCTCCCTTCCCGCTCTGGATTTTCTGCAGAGCACTTCCTGTCCAATCAGACAAATGATTGTTTCCTTCTCTTCCGGCTTCAGGAAGCTCTGTGAGTATTTCGCTTCTTCGGTGCATCTGCACACCTAGAACGGTGCCTGGAGCTCTGTGTGCTCCAGAAACATCCAGAAACATCTCCTGAAGGCAAGAAGGAATGATTTGCTTCCAGACAAACCCAAGTTTCTTGGAGCACAACCTTGATTCCAATCCTCTCCTCAGCTTCATGGGGGATTTTTTGTGTGTGGGGGGGGATTGAGGTGGGGGAGGCAAGGATGAGTACTTTATAAAATTAAAGAGGAGCATCTGTGGGCCTCAGTTGGCTAAGTGTCCGACTCTTGATCTCAGCTCAGGTTATGATCTCGCAGTTCGTGGGTTCGAGCCCTGCAT
Organism: Hyaena hyaena; assembly: GCF_003009895.1. Classification (NCBI taxonomy): domain Eukaryota; kingdom Metazoa; phylum Chordata; class Mammalia; order Carnivora; family Hyaenidae; genus Hyaena; species Hyaena hyaena. The sequence goes on from NW_024080689.1 coordinate 3,586,146, forward strand.
TGGGCTCTGTGCTGACAGCTTCGAGCCTGGAGCCTGCTTCGGATTCTGTGTCTCCCCCCACCACCACCCCCCATCTGCCCCTTCCCCAGCTCGTGCTCTGTCTCTCTCTCGAAAAAATAAATAAAACATTAAAAATTAAAAAAAAAAAAAAAGACAGTTGCATGGTTTTGTCCGTCCTCAAGTTTCCTATGAATGGAATGATACAACATGTACCCTTTTACGTGTGGCGTCTTTCACTCAATCTTTGTCGGATTCAGCCACACTGTGGTTTGTTGGTTTGTTTGATTGCTTGTTTTAAATTGTGGTGTAGGGGCGCCTGGGTGGCTCAGTCGGTTAAGTGGCCGACTGCAGCTCAGGTCATGATCTCAAGGTTCGTGGGTTCGAGCCCCGCGTAGGGCTCTGTGCTGACAGCTCGGAGCCTGGAGCCTGATTCAGATTCTATGTCTCCCTCTCTCTTTGACCCTCCCCTGCTCAACTGTCTCTCTCTTTCAAAAATAAATAAAGATTTAGAAAATTAAAAAATAAATAAATAAATTGCGGTGTAGGATTCCGTGATGATGAAACTACAGATTACACGACAACCCCTTAGCGTATGTCTTGTGCCCCCAGTTTTGCTCCAACTGTCATCTAGTTGTGTGTGCGCCCCCCACGCCCCCTCCTCAGCTGATCCTGGCCCTGCAGGAAGAGACAGACACCCTCTCTCCCTCCCTGATCACCCCTCCCTGGAGCCTCTCTGCGCCCTAGCATCCCGAGGTCAGGTCACCACCTGCCACCCTTCTGCTCAAGGGCGCTGGAGCAGGAAGGTGAGCTATCTTTGCCCGCTGTGGCCACAGCCTGCCCCTCGGCCCGGGGAGGAATGGCCAGGCAGCAGGCGTTGGACGGGAGTTTGTGTCGGGCTCTGTACCCTCGCTCCCACCCACTGGGGGCCCCAGAACCAATGCCGGTCACCCCGCTGCCCGTGGGTCTGCTTAGCAGGGGTGTCTAGTGCTGCAGCCCATGGGGCGGGCAGAAGGAAGGTGCTTATTAGGCTGATAGAGATCTGGGGGCCCCGCCCAGCCCTGTCCCTCACTTCCCTGGGGCCCTGGCTCAGGCTGGACTGGCCCCCCCCGCCCTGAAGCCTCCTTCATTCAGGGATCTTCCGTCCGCCCTCTCAGAAGCAGGCCCAGCGCCCAGCCAGCTGCTCCTCCCTGCTGGCTCCGAAGGCCACTGCCAGCAGCCCAGACGCCTGCTCACCCGCCAGCCAGCCCCACCCCTGCCTGCCCGGCTCGCAGCCCGCAGATCTGGGAGATCTGGGCTCCAGGCTGCCTGGGGGGTCAGACGTCCTTGCCTCATCTCTCCCTCTGAGGAGGCTGGCCCCGTCCACGTCTCCCCGTGTGGCTTCCCCTGCCCGGCCTGGGCCCCTGTGCGGCGCCCCCGACGGCGTCTGGACTCGAGCCCCCCCTCCCGCCTCCTGAGGAGTAGCCATGGCCACCTACAAAGTCAAGGTGGCCACAGGTACCGACTTCTTGTCGGGAACGGTGGACTCCATCTCGCTGACCATGGTGGGGACCCAAGGAGAGAGCCACAAGCAGCTGCTGAACCATTTTGGGAGAGACTTTGCAACTGGGGCGGTGAGTCCATGCATGCGTGTGGTTTGTGAGTGTGTGTGAGTGTGTGTACATGTACATGTGTCTGTGTGTGTGGAGTGTGTACGCGTGTGTGTGACCTGTGTGTTTTGTCGGCGATGTGTGTGTATGAATTGTGGTGTTTGTGTATATGTGCGTGCTGTTGAGTGTGTGTATGCATGTGTGGGATGTGTGTGCGGTGTGAGTGTGTGTGTGCACAATGTGCGTATGAGGTGTATGTCTGAGTGCGTATGTGGTGTGTGTGGTGGAGTGTGTATATGTGTGTGGTATATGATTGTGTGGTGGAGTGTACATTTGTGTCTGTGAGTATGTGAATGAGTGTGTATGAGTGTGGCGTGAGTGTGAGAGTGTTCTGTGTGAGTGTGTGCACAGTGTGAGTGTGGGTGTGCCTGGGGAGCATGAGCAGGGGTGGAAGTGTGCAGGGGAGGGAGACAGCTGTGGGGAGACATGGCTGGGGGGGCTCTGAGAGCAGTGGCTCCAAGGGCAGCTCCAGACGCCCCCCCCCCCCACCTGGTTCCAGCGTCTGCTCTCTGGGCCACCCTGCCTCACCCCTGTCTGTCATCCCCCGCCCCAGTGTGGTCATTTCTCCTCTCCCCTCCCCATGGCCCCTCCCCCCATATCTCATCCCTCCTCATGGCCCCTCCCCCTTCCTCATCCTTCCCCATGGCCCCTCCCCCTTCCTCATCCTTCCCCATGGCCTCTCCCTCTCCCTCATCCCTCCCCATGGCCTCTCCCCCTCCCTCGTCCCTCCCCATGGCCTGTCTCCCCCCCATCCCTCCCCCTGGCCTGTCTCCCCTCCCTCACCCCTCCCCATGGCCCCTCCCCCTCCCTCCCCTCTCCCCCTGGCCTGTCTCCCCTCCCTCATCCCTCTCCCTCCCACCCTTACCCTTCCTAAAGTACGTTGCATCATTACTGGCTTAAATGCACGTTGGATTCTCTGTGACTGACAATGGCATCAGACCAGCCTGTCCAGCGGGGCCCGGCTTCCGTGACGGAAGGCTCCCTTTGCTGGACCCTCAGCCCTGATTCTGAGTCAGGTCCAGCCACCCGCTGCTACACCTCCTAACTGGTCACTGTGTCTATGTGGCCACTTCTGTATCTCCATATCTTCATCCACAAGCAGGAGAAAAGGGGGCTGGCGGGACCGGCTTGCCCACTAAGCCTGTAGGAGATCTGGGGGGCCCTGGACCCCACCTGGGCCCCTTTGTAGTCACCCCCCGGGGAGCCGTGTGGCCTCCTGCAGCCTCAGGTGGCCGAGGAGGGGTGGGAGGTGCAGCTGCGGAGGGTGGCTGTGAATGGAGGGGGGGGATCCTTCCTGTTCAGCCCTGGGTACATGGGCCCAGCAGGTGACAGCCAACTGGGAGTGGGGAGGAGGACCCAGGTCAAGATCAAGTCATCCCAGCCCAGCGAGGTCAGCAGGGGCCCCCTCACCGGAGCGGAGCCTGGGCCTCGTCCCGCCTGCTCACCCAGCCGTGTGCTCCGCCAGGTGGATGAATACACCGTCCGGTGCCAGCAGGACCTGGGGGAGCTCATCATCATCCGTCTACACAAGGAGCGCCACTCCTTCTTGCCCAAAAACTCCTGGTACTGTAACTATGTGCAGATCTGTGCGCCCGGCGGCCGCGTCTACCACTTCCCCGCCTACCAGTGGATGGATGGCTACGAGACCCTGGCACTCAGGGAGGCCACAGGCAAGCCCTCGGCACCCCACCCCTGCTTCCCACCTGCCTGTCACCTGCCGGGCCCCCACAGGGACTCCTGGGAACACCTGACGCTCTCACGCGTCACCCTCGGTCACTGTGGGCCCGGCTCAGGGCTGCAGCCTCTGCAGGGAGACAGGTCGGAGGCTGGGGCCACCCTCAGCGTCTCAGGACCCCAGGTCCGGGCTAAAGACAAGCGTGCTCTCCACTAGCTCCCCCTGCAATCCCGCCCCTGACTCCTGCCACTGTACGGAGGTCCCGGGTGCCCTGAGCATAGGCCTCGGGGGCCCCGTCTATGCCCAACGGCATGTCCTGCTGCTCCAGAAAGATCCCCGTTACCCCAGCGAGGTCTGTTCCTGCAGCAGGCGCCTCGTCACCGATAGGGAGGCCCCGTCGTCCCCGCTGCTGCCTGTTCTGTTTGGAAGGCGCGTTAGCTCATCGGGTCTCCATAAGATAGAGCGTGAGGGTCCGAACCTTGTTATGGGGGCCCTGGGCGTGTGTCCGAGCATTTTGTAGACTTGAGGGGATGTTCTATTGCCCCAAAGGGCTCCCCACCGCCCCAGCAGGCCACCGTATATCCCTAACAGGGCTCAGTGCTGCTCCGGAAGGTCCCCCTTCATGCAGCAAGGCCCCATCACGGCCCAGCACGAGGCCCTTCCCGGTGGCGGGCTGGCTGGCTTCTCCCTGGTGCCTGGTCAAGGCCGCCCAGGCGCTCGGTTGCTCCCCTGGGAGAGGGACAGGGGGCGTCTGAGCTCCTCGCGTCTGCCCCCGGCCACTGCCCTTGTCTGGTGGCCGTGGCTCTGCTTCCTAATATGTGGCCACTACGTGGGGGCTGCACGCTTGTCTTCTTTTGTCATCTTGGCCCCACCGTCCAGCTTCCGGTTAGCCTCCCTCCCGGTGGACAGGAGGGCAGAGCACAGATGTGGGGGTCCGGCGGGAACTTGGGGCTCCACCGCACCAGCAGCTGATCACCCTCCTCGTCTCTCGTGTCCCCCGGAGCAGGCGAACAGAGCCGGAGCTGGGGAAGGAGGCGGGGGCAGGGAGACGCAGGCCCGGGGGAGGGTCTCACCGGGGAGGCGGGAGCACCTCCGCGTGGCCCCAGGTCTGAGCGCATGGGCGCAGGGGAAGGGCAGGGGCTGGGCGGCCGGGCAGGAATGGGGCCGGGCGGGGCAGCGGCCTGTAAAGCGGGGCAGGGAGGCCTGAGTCACGGGCTGGGCCCTTGCAGGCGCACGGCCCCCACCCCGGGGATGAAGCTGACCTGGGTCTCCGGGTTGGACGCTGTTCGCCCAGAACACAACACGGGCTGAGGGAGACCGAGGAAGGAGAGGGCGGTGAAGGGGGCCTCACGGGAAAACGACCCGGCTGCCACATAGGCACGTGCCAGCCTGGGACTTCCTGCTGGGACGCCGGGCAAAGACAGGCCTGGGTTCGGATCTCAGCTCCTCCACTTACTAGCTGGACATCTGTGTATACTTCGGATCTCTTCTAAGCCTCAGTGTCCCCCTCTGTAAAATGGGGCTAACAGCAGTACTGACTTCATGGGGTTGACATGCGAATCCAGTGACCTAGCCTCTAAAAGGAAACTTATTTATGTATTGTTTATTTATTTATTATTTTTGTTTTTATTTATAGGAGAAAGAGAGAGACAGCGTGAGCAGGGGAGGGTCAGAGAGAGAGGGAGTCACAGACTCAGAAACAGGCTCCAGGCTCTGAGCTGGCAGTCAGCACAGAGCGCGACGCGGGGCTCAAACCCACGAACCGCGAGATCATGACCTAAGCGAAAGTCGGACGCTTAACCGACTAAGCCACCCAGGCGCCCCTGTTTATTTATTTTTTTGAGAGAGAGCGAGAGCAAGCAGGGGAGAGGCAGGGAGAGTGGGACAGAGGTTCCGAAGGGACTCGAACTCACAAACTGTGAGATCTTGACCTGAGCCAAAGTCAGCNCGACGCGGGGCTCAAACCCACGAACCGCGAGATCATGACCTAAGCGAAAGTCGGACGCTTAACCGACTAAGCCACCCAGGCGCCCCTGTTTATTTATTTTTTTGAGAGAGAGCGAGAGCAAGCAGGGGAGAGGCAGGGAGAGTGGGACAGAGGTTCCGAAGGGACTCGAACTCACAAACTGTGAGATCTTGACCTGAGCCAAAGTCAGCTGTTCAACCAAATGAGCCACCCAGGCGTCCCTGAAAGGAGTTTTAAAAAGCCTTAAAGCCTTGGTGGTTGTTAGCGATGGTGGGTGAGGGGCCAGGAGCTGACTGCCTCTTTCAGAGCCCAGCTGATGGGTTTCTCTCTCTGTAACATTGACTTTTCTCCTTGTAAAACGAGCACCCCGATCTGGTCCCTTAGCTGAAACTTTGGGGGCCTGGGTGTTTTGAAATTCAGATTTCATTTAGAATCCGTGTGCACATATACATCTGTATCGATATATTCCATTCACACACTCCATACATTATGTCCTCCATCCATCAGCGCACCCCCAGTCAAACATTACGAATATTTCTGCAGCAAAAACTATGAGTAGTTACACCAAGTGAGTTCAGTAAAGACTGTGTATAGCCTCACGTTTTGCCCACCCAGTATTTGTGCCTAACGTGTGGAAAAGAGCAAGTAGATTTCTATTCTTTGGAATAGAATATTCTATTTGGAATAGTCTGAGACTTTGGAATCGTGGAAACTGGCTCTCCGGCCTATAAAAATAGTCACCTGCCTTCTAAGGTTGCTCCCGTGTGGATTAGATTATTATTAAAAAATTTTTTTTAATGTTTTATTTCTTTCTGAGAGAGAGAGAGAGAGAGAGAGAGAGAGAGGCAGTGTGAGCAGGGGAGGGTTAGAGAGAGAGGGAGACAAAGAATCCAAAGTGGGCTCCAGGTTCTGACCTGTCAGCACAGAGCCCGACCCGGGGGCTCGAACCCACGAACCGTGAGATCATGACCTGAGGCAAAGTCGGATGCTCAACCAACTGAGCCACCCAGGCGCCCCAAGATTATTATTATTTTTTAAAGTTAATTTATTTTGAGAGAGAGAGACATGAAGAGCAAATGAGGGGCAGAAGTGGGAGGGGGGTGGGGATCCTAAGCAGGCTCTGTGCTGTCAGTGCAGAGCTGGGCACCGGGGCTTGAACTCACAAACCGTGAGATCATGACCTGAGCCCAGATTAGAAGTGGACGCTTAACCAACTGAGCCACCCACATGCCCCTGGATTAAATTATTAATGGAAGTAAAGTGTAAGTGTTTACCAAGTGTCTGGTACCTAGTAAGCGCTAAATAACTGTTCTTTAATAGAGTTTTAGTGGGTCCAGAAAACGGGCCACCTTGAAGCAGCAGGCCCAGCTTCAAGGTAGAGAGAGAGGGTGCAGGGTGGTCCTTGATCCTTTAGTCTGAGTTTTTGGGAGGAGACGCGCCCCCTCTCCCTGGGTAAACCTTCCCCATCCTGGTCTGCGGGCCCCCAGAGCCCGTCTAGAGCAGCTGAGTTCTGATCCTCGACCTGGGCAGGGGTCAGACCTTGAGCCTCCCCTTCCCTCTCCCTGCAGGAAAGACGACTGCAGACGACACGCTGCCGATCCTTCTGGAGCACCGACGGGAGGAGATCAGAGCCAAGCAGGACTTCTACCAGTGAGGAGAGGGCGGCAGGGGCTGCTGGGCGGCAGGGGGTGGGGGGTCGTGGCTTGGCCTGCGGTCCCGGCTTGGTGCATGCGCATCAGGGCCCACCGTCTCGGCTTCTCTCTGCAGCTGGAGGGTCTTCGTTCCTGGCCTGCCCAACTACGTGCACATCCCCAGCTACCGCCCACCCGCCCGGAGAAACCCCAACCGGCCCGAGTGAGGACCCGAGGCTGCCCTGGGGCCCGGCCTTGGCTCACGCCTGGGCTCCGCCCCCTCCGCGCCCCCCCACCCCCCACCCCCCACCCCAGGGCCCCCGCAGGTGCCCGGCCCCAGCAGCGCTCTCTCTCCCACAGGTGGAACGGCTATATCCCCGGCTTCCCGATTCTCATCAACATCAAGGCCACCAAGTTCCTGAACTCAAACCTCCGCTACTCGTTCGTCAAGACGGCCTCATTCTTCTTCCGTCTGGGGCCCATGTGAGTGTGCGCGGGGGAGGGTCCCTGTCCCCGCTCTGCGCCTGCGGTCACCGGTCACCGCGGGCTCGGGACGGCCCTGCGGGCGGGCGGGCCACCCCGGGAGGTGGTGCCCCGCCCCCGCCCCCCCGCCCCCCTCGGGGTGCTGGCGGCCGCCTCTGAGCGTCTCCCCCTCGAACCCCGTCCCTAGGGCGCTTGGCTTCAAACTCCGCGGCCTGGTGGACTGCAAGCATTCGTGGAAGAGGCTGAAGGACATCAAGAAAATTTTCCCCTCCAACAAGTCGATCATCTCCGGTATGCGGGGCATCGCGAACCGAACCCAGGGGGCGCGGCGGCCTTTGGGGGAGGGGCCGCGGACGCGGAGGGCGGGGGGACCCGGGAACGAAGGGACCAGCGGGGCGGGAGCGCCCTCTGGCGGCGTCACGGAAAATGCAGCCCTGGGCGCCCCCTCCCCGGCTCCAACGGAGGCTGGGGGCTTCCCGGGGTCGGTGGTCTTCCTCTGTCCAGGGCCTCAGCACCATGCCTCACTGTCCCTGAGGGGGGCCGGGCCGCGTCGTGACGCCCTCGCCGCCCCTCCCTCCCCAGAGTACGTGGCCGAGCACTGGGCAGAAGACAGCTTCTTCGGGTACCAGTACCTCAACGGCATCAACCCAGGGCTGCTGCGCCGCTGCACGCGGATCCCAGACAAGTTCCCCGTCACAGACGACATGGTGGCCCCGTTCCTGGGCGAGGGGACGTGCCTGCAAGCGGAACTGGAGGTGAGGCCCAATCCGGAGGAGACCCCTGGGCTCCCCCACTCTCCCCACCGCCCAGAGTGCCATCGGCTCCCGTGTTCCCCACTCGGGTCTCTGGCCAGTCCCTGCTCTTGGGGGCCCCGGGCCCTCCGCACCCCGGGCGTGGGTCCCAGGTTCCCGCACGGTGCCCACCCGCCCTCCCCTTCCGGCCCCTTCCAGAAGGGGAACATTTACCTGGCCGACTACCGCATCCTGGAAGGCATCCCCAGCATTGAGCTCCACGGGAGGAAGCAGCATCACTGCGCTCCCCTCTGCCTGCTGCACTTTGGCCCGGACGGAAACATGATGCCAATCGCCATCCAGGTGCCCGCGGGGCAGGCGGGGGCGCTGTGGGCAGGGTGGTCAACCCCAGGGCCTGCTGTGTGGCCCTGCGTGTGCCTTGGGCCGAGGCGTCCCTACAATACCACGCGCTGCTCGTAGGCCTGTGTAAGAACTCGGCTCTCTGAGCGTGTACTTGTGTGCAAGTCCCCGTGCACTGAGTGCTGCATCCTGGGTGCGCATGTGCACAGAGGTGACCAGACGGGAACATGATTGGTGGCTCAAGCTTGTCTCTTTGGGTCCAGTCATTCATTTACTCGATAAAGCAACACCTGCTGTGGGCCAGCCCTCTGCTGGAAACACGGAGCCAATCAGTGTTCCTGGCAGGAAAGGGAAGTGAGGTCCTATGTTCCCAGGGGTCTCCACCAGCATCATATCCAAATTAGAAAAAGGCACCCCTCGGGGGAGGGGGTCAGCCAAGCCCTGATGTTCCTGACTCATTAGTAGAACAGCATAGGCTAGATTTCAGTGACTTCCTCTGCCCCAGGGGGTTGGGTACCCTTGTGCAGTGCACAACTCCTACAGCTGAACGGGGCGGCCTTGGGGTTGAAATAAGAGTCTTCTCAGTCAACTTGTGAGCTGCTTCTTCTTCTTCTTCTTCTCCTTCTTCTTTTTGAGTTTATTTATTTTGAGAGAGAGAGAGAGAGAGAGAAAGAGCACAAGCAGGGGAGGAACAGAGAGAAGGAGGGAGAGAGAGAGAGAAAAATCTGCCAGCGCAGAGCCTGACCCGGGGCTCGAACTCGCGAACCGCGAGATCAAGCCTGGAGCTGAAATCAAGAGTCGGATGCTTAACCGACTGAGCCCCCAGGCGCCCCTTGAGCGGCTTCTTAAGGAATGAGTGGGAGCTGCCAACTAGAGAGAGGGAGTGGGGGAAGGCGTTGCAGGCAGAGGGGACAGCGGGAGCAAATGTGGGGCGGGGGGAAGGGCCCTGGTGTGGTCCGGGGACCAGAGGGGGTGGAGTGTACGGAGTGGCGGGCCCGTGTGTGTGTGTGTGTGTGTGTGTGTGTGTGTCTGCCCTCACTTAACGCTCCCTCCTTGCCTGTCCCCAGCTCAGCCAGACCCCGGGGCCCGACAGCCCCATCTTCCTGCCGAGTGACTCCGAGTGGGACTGGCTGCTGGCCAAGACGTGGGTGCGCTACGCCGAGTTCTACTGCCACGAGGCCATCTCGCACCTGCTGGAGACGCACCTCATCGCCGAGGCCTTCTGCCTGGCCATGCTGAGGCAGCTACCCATGTGTCACCCTCTCTACAAGGTACGGCCGTGGCCTTGGGGGCCTCGGAGGGGCCCCTGCTCGCTCTGCATGGAGAGGGACGCCACTGAGACTTGGGGAGGCCGCCGGGGACCCCCCGAGAGAGGGCTCGGGGTGGAGACTTCCCAAAGTCAGAGGCTGTAGTGCGGCACAGGGAAGGGGGTGCCGCGGTGCTCTGGGGGGGGTAACCGCGGTCCCCTCCCCTTGGCTTTCCCCGGTAGCTCCTGGTCCCCCACACCCGCTACACCATCCAGATCAACAGCATCGGGCGCGCCCTCCTCCTCAACGAGGGGGGGCTGTCTGCCAGGGTAAGACACCCCCACCCCCACCCCCAGCGAGGCATCCGCTGCCCTGCCGGCCTTTGCGGGGGGACGAAAAGCTGGACTTCCCACTTGTCTTTAGATTGGGAGGGGGCACGGCCTGGGGGGGACCGGTTTACGGGGATGCAGAGGGGGGAGCCCGCCCGGAGCGCGGGAATCCACGGGGTGCGGGGTGGAGGGACGTCACCAGGCTGCGGGGTTGGCGGGGGGACCCTGCGGGCCTCAGCGTCGCCTCCTCCCTGACAGGGCATGTCCCTGGGCCTGGAAGGCTTCGCGGAGGTGATGGTGCGGGCTCTGTCAGAGACCACCTACGAGAGCCTCTACCTCCCCAACGACTTTGTGGAGCGCGGGGTCCAGGACCTGCCGGGGTATTATTACCGAGACGACTCCCTGGCGGTGTGGGACGCGCTGGAGAGGTGAGGCCGGGTCGGCGGTGGGTGGCACTTGGGGCAGACGCCCTCGGAGGCCAGGGCAGGCATGGGGGGCTTTTAAGGGCTTGACCCGAACCTGGGTGGGATGCTGTGTTGGCTTCTCTGCACGTGCCCGCCCCCAGGCCCGGGGCACGCTGGGGGAGGAAAGAAGAGTGGGGAGGGCAGGGGGAGGATCCACACTGAGGCCCTTCTCCCCCCCCCATCAGGTATGTGACAGAGGTCATCACCTACTATTACCCCTGTGACGCAGCCGTGGAGGGTGACCCAGAACTGCAGTCCTGGGTGCAGGAGATATTCAAGCAGTGCCTGCTAGGGCGTGAGAGCTCAGGTAGGGGCCTGGGGGCGGGGCAGCTGGGGGGGCGGGGCGGCTGGGGGGGCCCCTAGTCTTGTTGGGGGTCGAGGGGTCAAGTCTCGGAGAGGCTGGGGAAGAAAACGCGGCCGCCCATTGGTCCATGTGTGGACTCAGGGGCTGTGGGGCAAGGTGGTCTCTGTGGACTGAGATATGCAGCTCAAACAGGAAAGGGGAGGCGCCGACGGTCAGGAGGGCGGGAAGAGGCCTCCCAAGGTCAGCACGTGGGTATCGCCCCGCATCTGTGATGTGACAACGTTGTGCTGGTTACTAGGAGGCGAAGGGGATCAGAGGTGAAGGTGAGGTCACAGTCTCCGGGTGGGGGCGTCCACTCAAGTAAAGGGGCGGCTATGCTGTCTCAGGACTCTTGCGGGCGCGGAGGCACCTAGTTCGGCTTGAGGAAGGGTGGAGGAGGGAGAGAGGGAGAGGAGGGGAGGAGGAGCGAGCTGAGTCTAGCTTCGATGCAACATCCGGGCTAACATCCAGCTGGGAGCTGCAGAACGGGGAGGCTAGCCGGCAGGGGTGAGGGGTGGGGCTGAAGAGCTGCGGGTGGGCGCCAGAGTGTGCAGGGGGAGCTCTGGGAGCTCGGAGGTCCCGGCCACTGGTCTGCGGGCGGGGGGCTGGCCGGGCTGTCTGCGGGGCTGAGCTGGGGCTGAAGCCGCCAGCAGGGGCGGCCGCCTGGCCTGGTTCAGGAGGCTGGAATTACCCTGAGCACTAGAGGGAGCCAGAGAGGCGTCTGCAAGATCAGGTTTTTTACTTTTATTTTTATTTTTTTAAGTTTATTTTGAGAGAGAGAGAGAGAGCAGGAGCAGGGGTGGGGGGCGGGTAAGACGTAAGAGAAGCAGGCAGCTACATTAGGTGTGAGACCAAGAGCCGGGCTACTGAGGAATCCATCTGGGGTGGGTGCAGAGGCTCAGAAGAGAGAGGGGGGGGGGGGGGGGGGGGGGGCGGTGCTGTGCTGAGTCAGGGCAGGAAAGCCAGGATTCTTCCAAAGCCTTTCCCCTCCTGAGTCCCGGGACCAGAGAGTCCCCCCACCCCCCAACTTAGGGAGCGGGGAGAAAGATCTGAGGGTCCGACCTCAGACCGGTGCCTGGAGCGGCTCCAGAGGACCTGTGGTCAAGGCCAGCTGGGGTCGCCTGCCCAGGCTTGTGGTCTGGACGGGGGTGGGTGAGTGGGTGGGCGGCGGGAGGGGAGGAGGGGCTGGAGTTGCGGTCACAGGAGGGCCAAGCGGGCGGGATGAGCGCCCCAGGGAGGTGGCTGCTCCGAGGGGGGCCCGGACCCGCGGGAGCCGGGCCCGTTGGCGCCCTCTGCCGGCCATCCGGGACCGGGCGGGACTGACGCCTGGGGCCTCTCCGCGCCGCTCAGGCTTCCCCCAGCGCCTGCGGACCGTACCTGAGCTCATCCGCTACGTCACCATCGTCATCTACACCTGCTCCGCCAAGCACGCGGCCGTCAACACGGGGCAGGTACCTGGCGCCCCGGCCCGGCCCCAGCCCCAACCTCAGCCGTCATCCCCAGTCGCCGCCCCCCCCCCCAATCCCGAGTCCCAGCTTCCATCCCTAGCTCATTTAAACCCCCAGAGTCCCCGGGGGTGCCCTCAGACCCAGACCCCCTCCTCTGCCCCGCCTGCAGCTGGAGTACACGGCCTGGATGCCCAACTTCCCATCGTCCATGAGGAACCCCCCCATGCAGGCCAAGGGGCTCACCACTCGCGAGATCTACATGGACACGTTACCCGACGTGAAGACCACATGCATCACCTTGCTGGTGCTCTGGACCCTCAGCCGGGAGCCCGACGACAAGGTGCCCTGGGGCCGTGGGGGGCGGCGGGGGTGGGGTTACTCCGAGGGCGGGCAGAGGGCTGGGGGNGGGGGTGGGGTTACTCCGAGGGCGGGCAGAGGGCTGGGGGAGGGGGGGGGGTGCCGTGGGTGGGGGAGGGGAGCGGGAGAGAGGCTGCCGAGGGCGGGGCGGGGGCGGCGGGGGGGGTTACTCCCGAGGGCGGGCAGAGGGCTGGGGGCTGGGGGGGGTGCCCTGGGTGGGGGAGGGGAGCAGGAGAGAGGCTGCCAAGGGCAAAGGGCGGAGGGGGGGGCGGCTGGTCGCAGCTGCCCGGTTGCGTGTCCGCAGCGGCCCCTGGGCCACTTCCCCGACATCCACTTCGTGGAGGAGGCCCCGCGGAGGAGCATGGAGACCCTCCGCCAGCGCCTGGCCCAGATCTCGCACAACATCCGCCAGCGCAACAAGGGCCTCCCGGTCCCCTACTACTACCTGGACCCGGTGCTGATAGAGAACAGCATTTCCATCTAGGACGCGCTCCCGCCTCGCCTCGCCTCGCCTCGCCTGCACCTGTTTTCAAAAAAAAAAAGAAAAAGTCACTTCAAACAGCCGTGGGTCTGGCAGTGCGTGTGGCCATTCACGGGGGCCGGTTGTGGGGTGCGGGGGTGCGGCCTGAGGTGTCGCGGCGCTTCCACGGCGATGCCGTTCACCGCTGCGGGGTCCGGGCAGGTTCAGGGCGGCGCCGGGCCCCTCATCTGCCCCCGCCCCCCTCCCCCCCCACCCCGTGTCCCGTGAGATCCAGGCCAGGAGGCTCTGGAAGACAGTGATGTCCCCACCACCCTGGCTCCTCGGTGAAGTCCTGGGAGGTGACAAGGTGCTCCTGGGGACGGCAGAGGGAGGGCAGGCTGGGATCCCTGTACCCCGGCCGATACCCCTGCCCTGTCAACCCGGAGTGATTCTGGTCCCCTACCTGGGGACCCAGACCGCTGAGGGCCCCAGTTCACCAGAAAACCTACCCAAGGACAGAATGCCACCTGCGTCCCGCCCACGTAGGCAGACAGACCCCCCCCCCAACACTAGTCCAACTTGAAACATAAATTATCAGGGGCGCCTGGGTGGCTCAGGCGGTTTAGCATCTGACTTTGGCTCAGGTCATGAGCTCATGGTTCGTGAGTGAGTTCGAGCCCTGCATGGGGCTCTGTGCTGACAGCTCGGAGCCTAGAGCCTGCTTCGGATTCTGTGTGTGTGTGTGTGTGTCCGTCTCTCTGCCTCTCTCTCTCTCAAAAATAAACAGAAAAAAAAATTAAAAAATAAATTATCCATCTACCCAGGCAAAAGACGACCCTAAGCCCAGCCCCCCGCCCAGGCCAGCCGGCCCTAAGCTCCACCTACTAGGATTCCGTAAGACACTAAATCATTCCAGGCTCTGGCCACTGAGGAGCCCAGCCTGCTGAGTGCTCCCTCCCAGCAGCCCATTGTCCCCAGGATCCCTTCCCCACCCCCACCCACTCTTCTGGAACCTGAGAACTGCCCCTTTCTTGCCCCCACCCTGGGTCTTGCTTAGAGTCTCATTGCTGAGACCCCAGAGGTGCACATGGGCCCAGCATGTGGAAGTGACCTCAGGGAGTGAGTCTGTCAAGCCTTGTCCGGCCTTTGGTGGTAGGGGGTGGGGGTGGGGAACTGCATGGTGGGGGCAACATCAGGCATCCCCGCACTGAATTCGAACGGACCCCCCCCAAACTTGGTAAGCACGGAGTCGCCGGTGCCCGTTAGGCCCGTTCTTTCCCGTGACCCCGCTTACCCCCCGCCCCGGGTTTGGCATTGGCTTCTCTGAGCACCTGAGGGGGATCATGGTGCTCCCCAGGCCAAAAGGAACGTGTACCTGGGGGTGGGGTGGAGAGAAAAGAGCTGAGAGTCAAGGTCGGCTGCCCCAAGGGGGAGGAAAGTGAGGCCAGAGAAGGAAAATGCGCATGAACTGCGGGGCTCGCCTTCAGCCCTGGGGGCCTCCATCACCACCAGGGGGCGCCAGTCTAGGACCCGGGAGCCCCAGGGGTTTGCAGGTGTGTTTGGATTGCTTGCCAATGTTCCCATCTCAAGTTGAAGCAGCGGCCAACGTGTAAATATCAGGCGGTGTCTGGTTCCTCTTGAAAAATCTCAGGATCTGGTCACAGCTCTAGCTGGGTCCCCGTTGTCCCCATTGACACGGGTGACTTCTCCGCCGGCCACACAGGAGGTGGGTCCCTGCCCACCCTCAGCCCTTGCCATTTGCTGCTTGTAAATGCTGTAGACGTCTGTGTTCCTGACTCCTGAGACAGATCAAGCCACAGGGAAGAATCAGACACCGGGGCCGTCTGCGCCCGGACGGGAGGATTGGGTCCATCCAGGCCCCTGGTTCCCAAAGGGCAGAGCCCATCGGTGCTGCTCACCACGCACCCAGCCCCGGCCATCCAGGGCTCACAGACGGTTTGTGGATATAGTGCTTCAGCTGTGGGTGTTCATAGCGGCAGGATTCAAGGGGATTCAATTCAATTCAATCCCCCTGAGGATTCAAGGGGATGTAGGGCATGTGTTGGGCTCAAAGGGGCGGTGTTGGGTTAAGGAGAGAGGGAGAATCGGGGTGCCTGCCCCCCCAGTCTCATCTGTGCTGAGGAGGAAGAATGAAGGGGGGGCCGATTCCAGAGTGGCTGAGATGCCGCCGTGAACAGCACATTCCGCGGAAGAAACGGAGCCGCGAGAGGCCCATGAGCGGTGCTGTCGGAAATCTTGGTGCCCAAGGCAGGTCGTCATGCAGGTTAGTGGCGGGAGATGGGGACCCACAAGGAGACCAGACATCAAGCTTCTTAGGGTCTTAGAAGTCTGTTCTTAGGGCTTTCTGTTTAATTTTAATAATAACCTGTGAGATAGATGCTCTTCTAATCCCTGTTTTCAGATCAAGAAACAGGCACAGAGAGGGTAAGTGACTTGCTTAAGGTCACACAGCAGGGAAACAGGAGGAGGCAGGAAGGCAATGTGAAATAGCAGCATGTTGGGCAGAAGGTGTGGGGCAGTGAGTGAAGAAGCTCACAGAGATGTAGCTGAGGGTGAGGCTTGGAGCCCTCGGGCTCCAGGGGGGTCCTCACCTCTCCATGGCTGCCCAGATCCAGAGCACGTGGTCTGCACAGTAGTAATGGGCAAGATCCTGAGCCTCTCAGTCAGCCAGCTGCTGGGGCCGGAGGAGGGAGCGGAAGATGCCAGCCTCCGGCCCTTCGGTGATCAGCTCCAGGCACTCCACGGCAATGTTGACTGTCATGAACAGAGAGTCAGTCCCCGCCGCTCAGAGCCAAACCGCAGCCCCGCCAGACCCCCTCTTCTGGCCACCAGGCTCCCAGGCCTCCCGGCCCCTGACCTGGCTGATGGGCTTTCCCAGTGCAAAGTGTGGGCCCGCGTGTCGATGTCCAGGGACAGCGAGGAATGAGGGACAACCAGAGCCAGAGGTTTGATGAGGCAGCCACAGGGGCCCCACGGCTCCAGGCACTGGGAGGGGGTCCTCCCTACCTTGAAGATGGGTGTCCTGTGGGCAGCTGCCTCACATGGAGAGAAAAATGGTCTCCATCACTGAGTGGCCATCTGGTATACCAGAACGCACTATTGCACCCTGGTCTTGGCCAGGAGCCAGACCTCGGCCGTGTCACTGGGTAGGAAGATGGGGGTGTCTGGGCCAGGTGGCTGAGAGTGCCGGAGGTGGGGGGGGGGCTCACGGGGGAGGGTAGGCACCTGGCAGAAACTGGCTGCAGAAATGCAACCCATTCCCGTGGGCCTGGGGCCAAATCACGAGGTCGAGTTCCTTATTAGCTGCATTTCCTCAGGAATATTAACTTCTCTGTGACTCACGTTCCGCGCCTATAAAGTGAGGTTGATGGGGTTGTTCTGATGATTAAATGGGTTAATCTTGGTGAAAGAGAACAGAAATGGGATGCCGTAGGTGCAGTAGGAATGCTTCCTGGTCTGATTGTTTATAGTACAACGGAGAGGGAACGAGAGTTGAAGATGAATTGATCCAAGGCCACCTCGTTGGCAGAGCCTGGCTGAGGAGTCCCTGTACGAGCCCAGAGTCGCCCAGGTACCCGGTTGTGTGGGAGACCGGAAGGCTGGAAGGGAGTGTGGGGAGATGCCTCCCAGAAGGGGTTCTGTTTTTAACTGTTGGGAACATGGTCATATTGTCAAAGGTGCACGATTCATTTTTTAAATGTTTATTTTTGAGAGAGAGGGAGAGCATGAGCAGGGGAGGGGCAGAGAGAGAGAGAGAGAGATGGAGGATCCAAAGCAGGCTCTGCACTGTCAGCACAGAGCCCAATGCGGGGCTCAAACCCACAAACTGAGAGATCATGATCTGAGCTGAAGTCGGACACTTAACCGACTGAGCTACCCAGGTGCCCCCGGTAGAGTCCATTTTGAAACCCATGTGAAGGTAGTTTGTTCTCTGACACTGAATATCACAGCCTTCCCATCAAACTAGAGATCAGGGGGCACCTGGGTAGCTCAGTCCGTTGAGCATCCAACTTGGGCTCAGGTCATGATCTCACAGCTCATGAGTTCAAGCCCTGCGTTGGGCTATGTACCGACAGCTCAGAACCTGGAGGGTTCTGGTTTGGATTCTGTGTCTCCCTCTCTCCCTGCATCTCCCCTGCTCACTCAAAAATATTTTTAAAATGTTTACAAAAAAGATAGAGGACAAGATGGAAAAACTAGGAAGCAAACCTAATTGGATGAGGCGTGCTGATCCGCACTTGGAACAGCCCGACTGGGAAGAAGCAATCTTTCTGTTGTCGTGAGGATGCTACATCTTCCCCTTCATGCCCAGCCCTCCAAGGTCCCTGCCTTGCTGACCTGAATGGTGAGGGGCAGCAGGGGCCCGTCGAACTGGGAGGGGGTTGGGGGGGTAGCCAGGAACTGGGGCAATTCGTTAATGACGTTTGGCCAGAGGCCCAAGAGGGTGGCGTGGCCCACCAGGTACAGAGAGGAAGGGGGGAGGGGAGGGGGAGGGAGAGGAGGGGAGGGGAGGAGGAGGAAGAGGAGGGCTGAGGGAGGAGACAGCCCCGGGCTTTCTGGGGAGCTAGGGGGAGGGAGTGGTGGGTGTTACTCCGAACCCCAATGGATTTCACTTAAAGGAACCTTATTCCCTGGAGTCAATGGGCCCAGAGCCACCTTCTGGTCTCAGAGAAGAAGACCCTCTCGCCAGAGGACTGGAGATGTTTCCTGGCGGTCAGGCCCAGGCTTCGCGAACAAACAAACATCGGGGAGGCGAGCCCTGCCCAGGACAGTGCCTTATGAAGCAGAACTTCTCTGGGGCACATCTCCTCCCTGTACAGCCACGGCAGGGAGAGAGGCCTCTAGGGGGCGCTCAGGGGACAAGCCGTGGGGGCATCCCCAGTACCAGGAAACCCGGCCGGTATCCAGGCAAAGTAGCAGCACAGAACATTCCCCACTCAGCCCCACCCCCTCAGCCCAGGCAGCCACAGAGAAGGGCCTCTCCTTCCAGGGGTGAGCCGGAGGCTTTGCTTCAGAGGAGTTGCTGAGCTGGCTGGGAAAGGAGGGGAGGAAGGGCAGCGAGGGCTGTGTGGAGGAGAGGAGGTCAAGGGCGTTGGGAGCCTGAGCTTCTGGAGATACTGGGAATGGAAGGAAGGGAGGCTGGATCCCTGGGCCTCTCACCTCCAGCTCAGCCCGCAGACTGGTCCAGCACAGGGCCCCGGGGCGACCGTGATGGGTAAGTTCTTTGACAAGGCGCTGGGCCAGGATGGGGATGAGGCCATTCAGAAACCGGGAGGCAAGGAGGGGATCCTTCCGCCAACGTTCAAGCACTTACTCTGCAGAAAGCGGGTGTGGGGAGGGCCACCCTGACCCCAGGGGACTCAAGCCCCTGCCTGCCTCTAGCATTGCCGCTGCCCTGGGGGCCCAGATCTCCAGCTTCCTCCGCCGTCAGCCCCTGAGGTTCCTCTTCTCCAACCCCAGCTGGTTGGATGACTGTACTGGCGAGTGGTTTCTCCAAAGAAAGGGGATTGGAGGCTTGGCTCCAACCTGGGGCGCCACGGACTCCCCGAGCCCTGCCCCGCTCTGGGGTCCATCTCAGTCCAAGGCGGCGTAGGATTTGAGCGCAACGTGAGAGAATCAGAATGAGGAATTCTGGCCGCAGCAGAGCCGAGCCGGCGGTGCGTCCCTCCTGGGCATCTGGTCTCCCGCCTCTGATTCCAAGACTCCCCCGCCCCGGGCCCGTCCCGCACCTGCACTGCTCCCCTGCCCGGGAGCAGGATCTGGGTTTGCCTTCGCCTCCAGGACATTCCTGTCCCCTCCTCCACGGTGCCTCGGGAAAGAGCTGTCCCACCACCTCCTCCTGCATCTCTGTCCCTTGCACTCCCAGCCCTGGAAGCCAGTGTCTGGTAAAGCGCTCGGAGTCACCCCCATGTCTGTCGTCTCTGTCTCCATTTCTGCGTCTCCTGCCCGGGCTGCTCCTCAGCGCTTCTGCAGGTCCGGGAGGGAGGTCTGCCTGGGGTCCTCCCAGGGGGATGAGCAGAGCCCCCCCCCACGCCCTCCTACCCCCCAAGCCTTGCTGGGCTGCAGGCTGGAGCCCCGTGTGTGTGCACACAAAGGCAGGGAGGAGGCTGGAAGAGCACCAGGCAAGGGGCCCTCCCTCCGATCTGTCCAAGCGTAATTTCCAAACAAATTGCCAACATGGTTCATAAAATCAGAATGAACCCAAGTCAGAGATTTAATTCAACGCAGGAAGGCGGGCCGGCGGGTTCCAAGGACGGCAAAGGAGCTGTGTGCTTAGCAGTATTGACAGGCGCGCCTTGCTTAATTGTGCCTCCCTTTAATGGCCTCTGCGGGTGTGGTTGCTTGGTTTTTTGTTGGTTTGTTGTTTTACACATTGAAGGTTTGTGGTTACCCTGCATCGAGGGAGGCTGTCCGCCCTTTGCTCACCCCGCCTCTCTCTGTCACATTTTGGTAATTCTCGCCATGCACCTATGGTAAAACCTTGGATGGCGAGTAACTTGTTCTGCGAGTGTTCTAAAAGATGACCAAACATTTCTAATAAATTTTAAAAAATTTTGTAATGTTTATTTATTTTTGAGAGAGAGTCAGAGATAGAGCTTGAGTGGGGGGAGGGTGGAAAGAAAGGGAGACACAGAATCGGAAGCAGGCTCCAGGCTCTGAGTCAGCACAGAGCCCGACGCGGGGCTCGAACTCATGAACCGCGAGATCATGACCTGAATCAAGTCAGATGCTTAGCCTACCGAACCACCCAGGCGCCCCCGATTTACTGTTTCAAACCTTTTCATCATTCTGTTTGTTACAGGGATCTGTGATCAGCGATCTTCGATGGTACTATTGCCATTGTTTGGGGATGACTTGAACTGCACCCATATAAGATGGTGTGCATGTTCTGACTACCCCACTGACCAGCCATTCTCCCTTCTCTCTCTCTCTCTCTCTCCTCCAGCCTCCCTGTTCCATGACACACAGAAAAATGGAAATAGGCTAATTAATAATGACCCTGCAGTGGCCTCTAAGTGTTCAAGTGACAGGAAGAACCACTCATCTCTCACTTTAAATCAAAAGCTAGAAATGATTAAGCTCAGTGAGGAAGGTGTGTTGAAAGCCGAGATAGGCTGAAAGCTTGGCCTCCTGTGCCGAAACTAGCCAAGTGGTGAGTGCCGAGGAGAAGTTCTTGAAGGGAATAGAAAGTGCTTCTCCAGCGAACACACGAAGGGTGAGAAAGAGAAACAGCCTTATTGCTGACGTGGAGAAGGTTTGGGTGGTCTGGACGGAAGGTCAGACTGGCCCCAACATTCCCTGTGGCCAAAGCCTAATCCAGGGCAAGGCTCTAACTCCTTTCAAGTCCGTGAAGGCTGAGAGAGGAGGGGAAGCTGCGGAGAGACGTCTGAGGCCTGCAGGGGTTGGTCAGGAGGCTTAAGGAAAGACGCCGCCTCCATAACATCAGAGTGCAAGGTCAAGCAGCAAGTGCTGATGTAGAAGTTGCAGCAGGTTCTCCAGAAGGCTGAGCCGAGAGAATTCATGAAGGTGGCTCCACTAAGCAGCAAAACAGCATTCTGTTTGAAGAAGAAGCCATCTAGAACTTTCAGAGCTGGAGAAGAGAAGTTGGCGCCAGGCTTCAGAGCTTCAAAGAACAGACTGACTCTCTCCTTAGGGGCTAATGCGGCTGGTGACTTCAAGGTGAAGCCAGTGCCCATTGACCATTCCAGAAATCCTAGGGCCCTTCGGGACGATGCTAACTCTACTCTGTCTGGGCTCTATCGGTGGAACAATATAGCCCACGTGACCACACATCTGTTTACAACCTGGTTTACTGAGTATTTTACGCCCACTGTTGAGACCCACTGCTGACGGAAAAAAAGGATTCTTTTCAAAATATTACTGTTCGTTGAAAATACACCTATTCACCCGAGAGCTCTGATGGAGATGGACAATGAGACGCATGTCGTTTTCAGGCCCACTGACGCAACATCTACTTTGCAGCCCATACGTCAAGGAGCCATTTTAACTCTCTCTCTCTCTTTGCTTACTGTTCTTGTTTCTTAAATTCCACACACGAGTGAAATTATATGGTATTTGTCTTTCTCTGGCTCAGCATTATACTCTCTGGCTCCATCCATGTTGCTGCAAATGGGAAGATTTCCTTCTTTTTTATGGCTGAGTAATATTCCATTGTATCTATACCACATCTTCTTTACCCGTTCATCAGCCGGTGACCACGTGGGCTGCTTCCATAATTTGGCTATTGAAGATAATGCTGCTATAAGCATCAGGGTATTGGATCCCTTTGGATCAGTATTTTTGTATTGTTTGGGTAAATACTTAGCAGTGCAATTGCCAGGCGTTAAGATAGCTCTATTTGTAACTTTCTTTTTTTTCTTTTTTTTTTTTAATGTTTTATTTATTTCTAGGAGAGAGAGAGAGACAGCGTGAGCAGGGGAGGGTCAGAGAGAGAGGGAGTCACAGACTGAAACAGGCTCGAGGCTCTGAGCTGGCAGTCAGCACAGAGCCCGACGCGGGGCTCGAACCCACGAACCGCGAGATCATGACCTAAGCGAACGTCGGATGCTTAACCGACTAAGCCACGCAGACGCCCCATCTATTTGTAACTTTCTGAGGAACCTCCATACTGTTTTCCAGAGGGGTTGCCCCATATTGGAGGAGTTGTTTCTTGTAGATAAAGAACACGGCTTCTTTTTTAAAAATTTATATTTATTTATTTATTATTTATTTTTGAGAGAGAGAAAGCGAGCAGGGAAGGGGCAGCAAGAGGGAAACACAGAATCCCAAGCAGGCTCTATGCTGTCCGTGCAGAGCCTGACGTGGGGCTCGAACTCAAGAACCATAAGATCACAACCTGAGCCAAAACCAAGAGTCAGACGCTTAACCGACTGAGCCCCTCAGGTGCCCGGACACTTGACTTTTTAAAAGTGCTTTTCCTATTATACATAGTACCACATAGAACACTGTGGTAGACATTTATTTATGCAAATGTGGGAATTTTCAGGAAGACGCCTTCTTATAAGCGGTTTACTGGATTACATATTTTTTTCTTTTAGGTCTCAGAGTTTGCCCGAGGCTCCCCAGAGCTCCCCTCTAAAGCCACGTGGTTATGCTGTTACGCACCAGGGCTGGGTTGCTTCACACACATTTTTTGAACTTCCCGTTATATTATTTGCCCTCTTTTCTGCTGGGTTATTAATTTGTATGAGCTCTTTATATATCCCAGATATTTACTATTGTTGGCAAATAGTGAACCCTCTTTGTGGTTTGATTGCAGTTGCTCTGCCCGGCAATCCGTCACCTCTGCATTGTCCCATTAATCCATTCTGCGCAGGTGTCTTAGGGTCTTACATCTCTTTGGTTGACACCTACCCACACCTTTGTTCCCCTCCTTCCCTGGCAACTCACTCTACCCAGGCCTGGAACACTGAGCGGGGAGCGCCAGGGGTAAGCTGGGTTTCTAGAACCTTCTGCCTTACGCTCCCTCCTCTTTTCTCTTTCCATGACTCCCTCATTCCCTTCCTGGAAGACTGGCGTTGGGGTGGTTAAGAGGGAGTTGTACCTCCCACTCTGGCCAGCAAGCCTAACTGGGGTAGGGGTCTCCACAGCATGGCTTTGGGGCCTGGATGCCCAGGGCTGTATTGTCCATGAGGAAGTCCGCATCCTAGGCCAAGGGGACCACCACTCTGAAGAGAATATCCCCTAGAGGTGAATGTGACCTGTAACAACCTTCTCTTCTCAAGGCTGGTCAGCCAAGGGTCTAGGCACTAGAGGTGTGCATGTGAGAGACAGAGGAGAGACAGACAGACAGAGACAGGGAGAAAGAGAAAGGGTGTCAGAGGGGTTCACAGGGCTGGGCAGTGGAGGTGGCGGGGGCTTCTCCAAGGAGGACTGAAGATTGGCTGCTTGGATTTCTACCACTGAGCTCTGCTGGATTCTCTAGTTTCTCCAGGAGATGACATAGATTGAAACAAATACAGGTTTATTGACTAGAACACAACTGCCTTCCAACTCAGTAGTTAACCCATCCATTCATGCATCTATTTATCTGTCCGCCCATCCATCCATCCACCCATCCATCCATCTGTCCATCCGTCTGTCTGTCCGTCCGTCCATCTGTCTGTCCGTCCACCCACCCACCCACCCAGCCATCCATCTACTATCCACGCATCCATCGATCGATCCATCCATACAATCATTCTTACTTTTATCCAACATCAAGCAAATATTTGTTGGCTATCTCTCACATGTCAGCACAGTGCTGGGCACCAGGCATATAAACTGAATGAGACCCAGGTCCCGCCATCAAGATACTCATGGTCTGGTTGGGGAGACACACAGGTAAATGAAAAGGGGGCACAGAAGGGTTTTAGGACTCATTTGTATATTAGCTCCTCCATTCAACACCTACTTACTGAGCACCTGCGGTGTGCCAGACACTGTGGGGGGCACTTGTGAACCCCGTCCTCATGAGCTTATGGTCTAGTGATAAAGGGGAGGCTGGGGCTCATGTCTTCTGGAACATGCTTCATGGTAGCCTCAAGGGCGAGGGAAGGATGGGGGAGGCACACCAGCTCTCAACAGCCTCATCTAGGAAGTAACATACATTACTTCCTCCATAGCCCATTAGCCAGAATTGGTCATATTGCCCAACCCGATATATTTAGTGACCACAAACTCTTTCTGCCACAGCATCTATTAGTTTCTGCCACTGCAAGTTAAGTCAGACATTCCCTTCCTCATGGAATTTGACTATTGAGGCAAATAATTCAAGGGCAGAAAGTGGTAGGACCTTGGTCATTCTGAGGACAGTGTTCATTGGTTCTTATGCCAGAGCCCCCTGGGTTTCCAGTCCTTCCTGAGGATTCTATTTAATTCTTTTTAATGCCTCGAGACGCTCAGTTTCTTTTCCATAGACTTTATTTTATAAATTGATTATCGAGAATGGTTTTCTGTTGCTTGAAATCAAAAGGTTTAACGGCTATATGTCCCTGACTCTTTGTGCTGCACAATCCCAGCAGAAGGGGCAACCGTTCAGGAGCTGCGTGCTGGACTTCCTGAAGCACCTCTCTGTTTCAGTAGTTGGGCTTGTGCGGTGACTCGAGTATATATTGCATTTTGCCCATGCAGATTTTAAAAACAAGTGAACCTGAAACACCAAAGCACTGATACAATAGGATACAGAGGTGGAAATCATTCGGTCAATTCAAAGGGACACACGTTGGCCTTTGTGGATGCTCATCGATTTGGATCAAGGAGAAAGAAAACCAGAATCTCAGAATGCGTAGGGCACGTCGGAATTCCGTCACTGAGCACTGAGCCCCGAAGGCAAGCGTGGCTCGTGGCAGCATCATTTCTGATTCTCTGCAAGTGGAACCTGCTTTATAAGGTGCAAGCTCTTTGTCCGACGTGGAGGCAGGGTTTTGAGAAAGTGAACATGGGCGGTGCCTGCATGTCCCCAGAGGCTTGTCCTCCTCTGTCGGTCTGGTTTCCGGGGGACCCTTTTTAGTGGGTGGTTCATTCTAAAGCTGGAGCCAGGGGTCACTATGAACCCCTCGGGCAGTTCCTCGACCTGCCCCTCCTCGCACTGCTGGGCGGTCTATAGGAGGCTGCCCTGCGTCAAGTGACCGTTATGTCCACTCAGCTGTGGTTGGTGGGGTCAAGGCCAAGATAATGTCCCCCTCCATGTAATAATATCATACAAAAATGCAAAGCAAAATAAAGCCCTAAAACCCATTCAGGGGGCTGTGGGCACTTTGAGGCTTGGAGTGTTCAAAAGGCAGGGTGGTGCCTTCCCGTGAGGTCCTGTTCCCGGGGGGGGGTGGGGGCTGTTTCTCAGTTTTGTTTCTGTTGGTTTCTTTTTTTGTGTGTGTAGGGAGTGAGTTACATGTGGTTTGGCCATCCCAGGAGAGGCATATGGGGGCCTGGCTTTCTGGGGGGGTCCTTTTGTCTGGGTGGCTTAGATCAGTGGGGTCATAGGGACATCATGCAGGGCCCTGTTCTTTAGAGGATTTAGATGGAGACGCTGTTTTCGATGAGCGGAGGGTCCAGGTAAGTGTAGGGCAGGGCCAGCTCCATGTTGCGTTTCCGGATATCCTTAGAGATCTGGGCCAGGCGGCTCTGGAAGGTGGCGATGCTTCGTCGGGGGGCCTCCTCGGTGAAGTGCTCATCCGGGTAGGTGCCCAGGGGCCTCTGGAGGCAAACGCAAGGTCGGGTGAAGGGACTGCTCAGCGGCTGTGACCCGCCTTGGCCCTCCACCTTGGGGTCCTGAGCGCAGCCTCCCACAGAGCTTCATCCAAATGCCTCCCTCTAAACAGTGAGGATCCCCACAGGCAGCCATTGGGGACTGAGCCAAAGGGCCAATCGGAGTTTTAAAGGGGGTGCCGCACCCCCACCGTAGCACGATCGCCTTGCGGCTTAGGGTAACTCCGCATCAACGCATTTGATCATCTGACCCTCCTCGTGAGATGTCCCATGCTCATGGGCCCCCCCCCTCCCCACAGGAAGGCTCAGTGGGGGTGAAGGGACTCCGATCCTTGATGGCAAGGGGAGGGGAAACACCCCCTCGCATCCCCTGGCTCCCGGCCCCACACTCACTCGGTCTCCAGGCTCCTGGCTCAGCAACCAGAGGGTGAAGACAATGTCACAGGTGGCGTTGACCGGTGGGAGGGCAGCTATAAACCCCTCTGGCTCTGTCTGGCCTTTGGAGGTGGGTGGGGGCAGCTGCATGGTGGGAGGCAGGTTGGGCATCCAGACACAGGAGTCAAACTGCAGGCCGAGAAGGCAAAGTGAGTCCCAGGAGCCTGGCCCCCTCCATCCGGCCACCCCGGCACTGCCCCATCTCACCTGCCCTGCGCTAATAGCGTAGTGCTTGGCTGAGCAATTGAAGATCACCATGGTGACATATTGCACCAGGGATTTCCGTGTGTCCAGAGAGGAGGGCACCCCTGTGGGAAGAGGCGGGCTGGGCGTGAGGCTACCAGGGTCCTCAGGGCCACGCCGGAGGGGCTTGAGGGTGGGGCCCAAAGGCTGAGGTCCCCGTACCTGAGCTCTCTCGGCCCAGGAAGCCTTCAGAGAAGATCTCCCACACCCAGGCCTGGAGTTCACTGTCATCACGCACGGATGCATCACTCGGGTAGTAGATACTGATTATTTCGGAGACAAAGCTGCAAGATGCACTGGGTTCAGTCCCCACTTTTGACCTGAGCCCTCTCTGAGGAGCGGCTCCCATTCAACATCATTGATGTCCAGCCCTCCTCCCTGTGGGGAGCCTCCCTGGGCCCTCCCAGCTCTCTGGAGACAGCGCCCTCACCTCTCCATCGCACCCCAGACCTGCAGCCCATCATCCCGGTAGTAGTAGCCCGGGATGCCTTCCACTCCTCGGGCCCGGATGTCCGCGGGCAGACACAGGGAGGTATAGCTCAGCGTTTCCATGCGCCTCTGTATCAGGTCAGAGAAGCCTTCAATGCCAATGCCTGTGGACTGGGAGGTAAGACTTGTGGGTGCCAGAGCTCTCGTCCCAGAAGCATGCAGTAGGAGCAGTGGGAGAGATAGGGCTCCCCCTGTCTCGCACCTCTCCCCCTCCCCCCCCAGGAAGTTCTTACCCTTTCTACCACCTGGCCCGGGGCGATGAGCAGCTCGCGTGCAAGAGTGTTGATGTGAAGGGTGTACCGAGTATGTGGGATCAGCAGCTGGAAGGGTTTGGAGAAGACAGAAGTGGGGGAGGCCCGGTTCTCGCTGGCCCCAGACCTCCCCCTGGAAAGAGATGACGGGAACCAGAGGGGTCGCCTGGGACAGGGGTCAAGGCTCCAGAACGAGGACCAGCGTCTTATGCTGTGATCTGGGCCTGGCACCTTGCTGTCTCTGGGCTTCAGGTCATTGGGCAAATGAAGGGGCTGATCTGAATAAGCACTATGAGCTCCCCAGCTCTGGCGTTCTGTGATTTCCTCGGCCCTGGGCAGGTAGTGCGCCATGGAAACCCGGCTCCGGGAGCTACAGATGATCCAAATGAATCAGCAGGGACTGAAGACAGAGAAGGGCCTGTGTCTGGGACCCAGGAGACTGAGCAAGAATCAGAGAATCCAAAAAGCCATGGGGGAATATTCCTGGCCTTCAGAGAGGACAGGCCTTGGGTCCCTGGAGTACAGGAATCTGGACAACCTGAAGGCTTAGCAGAGCCCAGGGGACCTACGGAGCCCACTTCAGAGACAAGGTTCCCCTCCCAAGGCTCCCTCACCCCTGCCGCCATCTGCAGGAAACCTGTTGGTCTCTCAAAGCCGAGTTCACACTTTGGCGTCTGCCAGCCACAGGTCTCTCCTAAGAGCTGGGCTCCTGGATGGCCGCTGGCTGTGAGCTGCTCTCCTCTAAGGAGAGGGACGCTCTCGGGGGCACGGCTGGCTCTCACACGCGGTCTCCTCCCCCACCCCTGTCCCCATGCACCTCACCCAGGCTCGCGGCCGTGGGAAAGCAGGCGCTCAGGGGCTGGGCTCTGCACCCCCAGTCTGGAAGGACAGAGCCGCGTGGGGACAGGCGGAGGAGAACTCCGAGGTACAGGGACCCGTGGGCTTAGGTCACAGTCCGGACCACCTTGCAGAGCCACTGACCTTGAAGAGTGGGTGGCACTGAGGCAGCTGGCGCAGCGTGGCCATGGTGAAAACCTCAGGCAGCAGGTGCGCTTCCAGCAGGTGCGTTAGGGCCTCGTTGACGGAGAACTCAGCATTGCGCACCCACGTCTTGGCCAGCAGCCAGTCCCACTTGTTGTCACTGGGCAGGAAGATGGGGCTGGTGGGTCCTGGGGTCTGGCTGAGCTGCAGGAGAAGCCGGTGTAGTGAGAGGTGGCCAGGGGTGTCTGGCAACCACTCAGTCTAACCCCTTCCTTCCCTCTGCCCCCTGCCCACCTGGATGGCGAGGGGCAGCAAAGGCCCTCCCCCGGGGCGCTGGTATAGCAGCGTCATCGGGGCGGCAGAGAACTGAGGCTTCCCGTTGATGACATTGGTGCTGACGCCAGAGAGGATGCCGTGATCCACCAGGAACAAGGAACCCCTCTGCGGGAGAGAGAAGGGGAGCAGGGGCTGCCAGCTGTCTCTCTGAAGGATGCAGGGGTGGGTCAGGGAGAGGGTGGGGAGGGGAGAGGAGTGGGCCACGGAGAGGGTGCTCTGGGCACGCAGCCCTTAGGGACTCTGAGCCTCCAGCGGGGGGTGGCGCGCAGAGCCTGGCCTCGGGCCCCTCACCGCCAGCTCAGCCTGCAGACTGGTTCCGGGGCCCAGCACCGGGGCCACCATGTCATTGGTGACAGGGAAGTTCTCTGGGAGGGAGCGGCAGCGGCGGATCAGGACAGGGTTGAGGCCATTCAGGAACTGGGAGGCGAAGAAGGTGTCTTCTTGCCAATGCTCATAAACGTACTCTGTGGGGGTGGAGAAGTGGGGACTCGGTCAAGGTCACCTTCAGGGTGGAGCTGTCCCAGGGCCATCCAGGGTTCCCTTTGCCTCTTTATACCTTTTTCAGGGCAACCTCTCAGCCCTGTTGGCCAAGCAGTAAATCTCAGTTTCCGGCGCACCTGTCCCACCGTCTACCAGATATCCCAAGGTCAGGACTCAGCAGGCTGGGAACCACCGCGGGTTCCTGCTCGGCCCCAGCCTCTCCCATCATCTGGCATCTGGGGACCAGCACCTCCGTCCAGCTGGCTGCTGTGGCAGAGCCGGGGGGTCTCTCTCGTGCACTCTCTCCCTGCTCCTCTTCCACCAGGTCGCACTGACGCGCCCTCCTGGGTAGCTCTGCCCCCACCTTGTGCACTCCATCTCTGCTGTCACTGCCTTGCAGAGGCCACCATCTTCTTTTTTTTTAATTTTTAAAAAATGTTTTATTTAATTTTGGGACAGAGCATGAGAGGAAGAGAGGCAGAGAGACAGGGAGACACGGAATCCGAAGCGACAGCACAGAGCCTGACGCGGGGCTCGAACCCAAGAACATGAGATCATGACCTGAGCCAAAATCGGATGCCTAACTGACTGAGCCACCCAGGCGCCCCAGAGGCCACCATCTTCTGCTGACCATTTCTTTTCCATTTTTTATTTTTTTAAATGTTTTTATTTATTTCTAGGACAGAGAGAAAGAGAGAGACAGCGTGAGCAGGGGAGGGTCAGAGAGAGAGGGAGTCACAGACTGAAACAGGCTCCAGACTCTGAGCTGGCAGTCAGCACAGAGCCCGACGCGGGGCTCGAACCCACGAACTACGAGATCATGACCTAAGCGAAAGTCAGACGCTTAACTGTCTAAGCCACCTAAGCGCCCCTCTTTTTCATTTTTTAAATATTTATTTATTTGAGAGAGAGAGAGAGAGAGAGAGAGAGAATCCCAAGCAGGCTCTGAGCTGACAGCACAGAGCCTGACGTGGGGCTCGAACCCACAAACCATGAAATCAGGACCTGAGCCGAAGTTGGATGCTTAACCGACTGAGCCTCCCAGGCGCCCCCGTCAAACACTGTTCTTGGTACTGTTCACACCTACTCGACTTTGAGGCCTCCGCATAAAAGTCCCCTCCTTGGGAGAGTTTACAGGACACCCCCCGACGAGGGAGGTCCCCCTTTTATGTCCTCTCGCTGGAGTCAATGAATGGTTTCACAAGTGAAGCTCATTGTTGTGATTTTGAGCCTCGTGTCCGCTCGCCCGCTCAAATGAGAGCCCTGTGGGGATACAGAGAGTGTCCCCATCCCCTAACCCAGTGTCTGATGGAAATCTGTCCAACACTGTTGGATTAAGAGGCGTTAGAAGGTTAGGGATGCCCCCATCTACACCCTCTTGTGTATCTGTGGAGAAGGTACGGTCTAGCAAGGGACAGGGGACTACCCAGCGTCACACGGCGAGTCGGTGCTCGGTTTGCTGAGGCTCCGGCCCACTACGAGAGTGGATGTCTCAGGGAAGAAGTCAGGAGCTCCAGTCCACATTCCTTACCACCGGCCGGGGTCTTCCGGAAGTTGAACATCCTTTTCATCTCGTCCAGACTCTTCCAGAGCCCCTTGCGGTCTAGCAGCCCCTTGAATATCATCTCTGTAAACCTGTCAGGGGATGTCAAGGCTGGGTGGGGGGCGAGAAGCCTTGGGAGACCCCCCCACATCCCTGTCAGCTGGCTTTATCCTTTCTGGAATCTTGAAGCAGCCTCTAGGGTAGCCAAAGTAGTGCTTCCCTGCCCCCTCCCCGCCTGCTGGCTGAGATAGGCATTGTCCTGTGGGAACGGGTGGGGCAGAGGCTGTGCCCCGGGTAGGGCTGTGTGACCCATGTATCCTTGATGGTGGGGGAATACAGAAGGCAGGGGTCCTGGGGCATCTGAGGCCCAGCGTGGGGAGAAGGTGGGCATCCTTACCCAGAGCCAGCTTTCAGGTAGAAGTTGGCATTCTTGGCTATAGAGTATTTGATGTTGAGATCCAGGTCTCTCACGGTCTTCTCATTCAGGCAGTGAGGCCAGCCTGGGCGGTAAGTCTTCCAGCTGAAGGGGAGAGCAGGAAAGGGGTCAATAAGAAACCTCAGGGAACCCACTGACTAGGGCCAAGGGAGAGGTAGGCCCTCGGAGGCCCTGGTCACAGCTAGCACCCTTCTACGAGCAAGGGTGTTTCTCAGTCCTGCCCTTGCCTGTCACCCATAAGGCCTGAGGGGCAACCGCTGTGTTCCCACAGTGAGACTTCTCCTCTGGCCATGGCTGACTGGTGCAGGGCTGGACACTTAACCAGAGGTAGACCAAGCAAAGTCCTTCCCGAGGAAGTAGGGATTGGGGCTGTTAAAAAAGAGACATCACGGGCCGTGTGGGTGGCTCAGTCGGTTCAGCATCAGACTTCAGCTCTGGTCATGATCTCGTGGTTTGTGACTTTGAGCCCCGCATCGGGCTCTGTGCTGATGCCTCAGAGCCTGCAGCCTGCTTCGGGTTCTCTGTCTGCCTCTCTTTGCCCCTCCCCTGCTTGTGCTCAGTTTCTCTCTGTCTCTCAAAAATGAATAAACGTTAAAATTAAAATTAAAAAAAAAGACATCAGATTCAAAATGGAGTCAGTTCCAGGTCCTGTTGACACACCCCCTTCCTTCCTGTCGGCTTGCTAGCTTGGTTTTGTCCTCTGACTTAGGAGACAGAGGCATCTAAGGGGAGGCTGTCGTGAGGACAGAGTTCAGGAGGGCATCCCACGGAGAGGCACTGTGGCTTCCAGAGCTTCGGGGAGCCCAGAAACTTACTCTGCCCTGGCCACAGGCCTCTCGATCAAGCTAGCACAACACAGCCTGAAGACCCTTGGGTGAAATGCTAAGATCTCATCCCAGCAGAGTGGAGGACCTCCAGCCAGTCTTCCTCCTCTCAATCAATCATTGCCTTTGGGTTTGAACTTTCAACTTCGAAGAGCGAGTTGCCGTTAAAGCTCACAGCTACCAGGTGGTGACGGATGCCTGGTCTCTCAACTGTCCTGTACAGACCCCCTAGCGCCACCCGGAGATCTTGGTGAAATGCAGATTCTGATTGAGTAGGTCTGCAGGGGGTGGGGCCAAGAGCCTGGATCCCTAACAAGTTCCCAGATGATGCTGACAGTCACCTGAAGCCACGCTTTCAATACTGAGGGTCTAGACGGTTGCTGCACAAAGTGGCCGAGAGACAACAGTAACGGCACACATTTGTGCAGGGCTTGGCAGCTGGCTAGGTGCATTCTTCTTCTTTTTTTTTGGGGGGGGGAGAACTTTTTTAAGTTTATGTATTTTGAGAGAGAGAGGGAGCGAAAGAGAGAAAGCACATGAAGAAGACAGGCAGAGAGAGAGAGAGAGAATCCCAAGCAGGCTTTGCAAGGTCAGCGCAGAGCCCAATTTGGGGCTTGAACTCACGAAGAACGGCAAGCTCATGACCTGAGCCGAAATCAAGGGTCTGACATTCAACTGACTGAGCCACCCAGGTGTCCCGACTCGGTGTGTTCTTAACCATTTTCTCATTTATCCTTGCGAATAACGCACATCATGTTGCTATTCTTAACTTCTTTTGCAGAAAAAAATAGGGTCAAGAAGGTTAAGTGATGCCCAAGGGGTCACGGCTGCTAGGTCTCAGAAGCCCTGGGTCTGTGTTTTGGCAGAGGAGAAGAAAAGCCACTCCACGGACAGGGACCGCAGACTTGGGGCAGTGGTTTTGCTGGAGATAAAATTCGAAACATGGGCAGAATCACCAGAAACCAAGGGTTTCCCCGGAGATGTGATCAAAGCCTGCAGCCAGCACCGCGGACAGCAGCCCCCAGTGGGGGCTGAGTTGGCCGAACCACCACCTTTTGAAGACCTGCCCCTGAGCACAGTCCCTGGCCTTCTGCCTCAGGGAGCCTCACCCGCAGCCCCAGGTCCCCTGCAACCTGTACCTGCTGCCAGGTGGCTTCTGGGACCCCAGATCTCCCAGCTGAGCCCAGAGCAGAGAAAGGGATCTCACTTCACCAATCCCGGAAGCTGAGCTTCCTGGGCCATGGGATCGTGTATTTCTGGCTCTGCCCAGGTTTCAAGGAAGGAGGATGTAAGAAAAAGCCCCAGCGCGAGGGAGACTCCCACCAGGGTGAGGCATTTCCAGCTGGGCACCAGAGTCTTCTGGAAGGTTCTTGTAAAAGCAGTATTGCTGGGCCCCACCCTCAAAGCTGATTCAGTGTCTGAGGGTTCGAGAATCTCCACTTCTAACAAGCTCCCACAGGCTGCTGATGTCGTCATCGGAGGAGAGTCCTGGTAGGGACTTCAGCCAGTAGCATCACCAGGTTGCCCCGCCGCCTCCGCCCCACTCCCACCTGGGGTAGCCCCTTCCTCACCTGTAGGAGTCCTGCTTGGCCTGGAGCTCTTCCTTGCGTTGCTGTTGGAGCAGGGAGTGATCGTCTCCCCAGGAGACCCTGGCTGTGAGGGCACAGGAATGGGTGAGGAGGGCAGAGACCCACCCCAACCTCTCTGCCCTCCAATCAGCCACCCTCGATCAGGTCACCGGCTCCCACACTGCACTGCACACCCCTCACCTCCCCTGTGGTCACCTCTGTCAGCTCCCTTTGCCTTTCCCTACGGCACTCTCATTCTCACTCCCCCACCCCTCCCCTATCCCCGCCCGCCACACCCTTCCCAGCGCAGGCTCACCCGCCCCCTCGCGCAGCGCCAGCCTCGAGGAGCCCTCCATCCACTGGTAGCAGGGGAAGCGGAGAGGGGTGCCCCGGGGCGGCGAGAGCTGGATCCAGTTGCAGAACCAGGCGTCTCGGGCCAGCGGCCCCACCGCCCTGGGCAGCAGGGGGTCCTTGTGCAATTGCAGCAGCAGCACCTGGCCCACGTCCTGGGGGGACTCCACCTGGAAGTCCTCCACCTGGAGGGGAGACACTTAGTAAGTGGCAGGCCGGTCCCCGCTCCCTGCTCCGCCGTCGCCCCTGCGCCGCCAGGCACTCACAGCGCCCTTGCTGAACTCCTTGCCGAAGTGGTCCAGGGGCAGTGGGGGGGTCTCCCCCCGGGTCCCCACGATGCTGACGGCTATTCTGTTCCACGTGCCAGCCCCGATGGCCTCCCCCGTGGACACTGTCACCCTGTACTCAGCCATGGTGCCGACCCAAGTCTGGTTGTCTCCTGCGGCCGGTGAGACCTTAAATCCTGGCGGCTCCTCCAGGGACACGCCCCGCCCCACCCCCCCAGGCCAAGGTCATGTCCGCCAAGCCTCTGTCCATCGATAGCACCCATTACAAGTGCCCACAGAGCCACCCCAAATGCATGACCCTGCTCTGGGCAGAAAGGGTCCTGGCTGGGAGGCTGGAGGGGAGAGGTAAAGGGGGGCTGCGGAGGGGCGCGGGGAAGGGGGGCACTCCGTAGTGCTGGGTGAGAAAGGACTGGGTGTCCTGAGGTTTGGGTAACTGGACAGAGCCAGAGAGAGTCGGTATCCACTGAGGGTCAGAGATACATTTGCGCCCCTTTTTGTTGCTTTGCCTTCTTAGCCCTGACCTGAGGCTCTGTGGGCCCACCCAGCCCCCCACTTTCTTGGACTCCTGTCATTATTTTATTGCATTCATTTAAGAACCAGCCCTGTGCCCGGTACTACTACCTCAGGTGATGTGAATACTGCCTGGACAAGACTCAGTCTTTGCCCTCTTGGAGGTTAAAAAAAATCTAATATGAGAGGAGTGCCCGGGTGACTTAGTCTGTTAAGTGTCCAATGTTCTCCTCAGGTCATGATCTCACTGTTTGTGGGTTCCAGCCCCACCTCGGGCTCTGTGCTGACGGCTCGGAGCCTGGAGCCTGCTTCCGATTCTGTGTCTCCCTCTCTCCCTGCCCCTCCCTACCTCATACTCTCAGGCTCTCTCTCGCTCTCTCTCTCAAAAATAAATAAACATTAAAAAATCATTTAAAAATCACGTGTAGGAGAAAATAAAAGGAAATGAGGCAGGCAGGAATGCAGTGAAGGAGACAGGGAGATGGGGGTGGGGGGGTATGGATTTGGGCTCAGGGATGGATAACAGATTTGGGAGTTCCAGGCTGCAGTGCTGGCTGAGATGCCCATTAGACATCCAAGTGGGGCACAGTGGAGCATAGAG
Source organism: Hyaena hyaena (assembly GCF_003009895.1). NCBI lineage: Eukaryota > Metazoa > Chordata > Mammalia > Carnivora > Hyaenidae > Hyaena > Hyaena hyaena. Next base: position 3,620,849 of record NW_024080689.1, read on the forward strand.
CTCAGGGCTGGACTCTGTACCTGAGCATCGGTCAGCACACAGGTGCACCTGCTCAGCAGGCAGGGGCTGTAACTGGAGAAGAGGCAACCAAGAGAACAAGCCATACCTGTTAGTTCTCTGACATCTGGAAGGTCATGCAGCAGAGGCTGACCCAGGGTTGATCAGTCACCGAGGTACACAGAGGACCCAGAGTGGGCATGTCATGAAAGTCAAGACATTGGCCAAAGCTAAGAGCTGCATTGGAGGAAGACAGAAATGGTTAATTACCGGGTCTGTCAAGGACACTTGTGAGTCTGTGTTACCAGCTGATGAGTGCGATTAAGGCCATCAGCCCAGCTCTAGGTGACCAAAGCCTGGCGGGCACGTGACCGAATCCCACCATTGTGTCTGAGACCCTTGCCAAGAGCTGTTCTGGTGGCCGAATTTGGGCAGGAGCCATTGAAGTGTGGGGTTGAAGTGTGACTGGGCATAGAATTCCACGTGCCTTTACGCCACCCTCCTGAAACCTCACTAAAATGCCCCGGTTAAGGCATAATAAACAGACGAGGTCAAGAACACGAATATGGAGTTTGAGAATTCCCGCCTCAAAATCCCTTAAGGTCACCTGGGAGACGGGTGCTCTGAGATGGCATGTAGATGACGCTGAAAACAGGTTGATGGGACAGACATTTGTATTAGACACAACTGGGACCCTTCCTACTCCCCCCAGATACCCTCCTCCACCTCACACAGCCAGTGGGAGGCCTTCCCCAACCTAACAGACAATGGGAGGTTTCTTTTCAGGAGAGATGGATCTAGGGGAAATCTGGACTTGGGGTGACACCGGCTAGAGCTGAGGGTGGGACACGAAACTTAAAATTGGAGAGTGGGGTGAAAGTTTCCACACTGAGCAGTGGGGGCCCCAGCCCCTCTCCTTGGCTGGAGCCAAGCATGTTAGCAGGTTAATATACTGGACCCCCAAACCCTACCCTCCAGTCAAGACTGGAGAACTTCTCTCTAGAAGAACCGGCCAGCTCAAGCGTCAACAGGTCCTTCAATGGAACAGCTCTGCTAAACAAAGCCTACCAGTTGACCAGCCCTAGTCAGGCGGTTTCTGGTTGACTTTTGTTGAGTCACTGTTACGGATGAATGGGTGCCCAAGGGTCACCAGACCTTCAAGGAAGTCTTTTATCTAAAAGACAAGGACCAGGGACAGCTGGGTGGCTCAGTCGGTTGAGCATCCAACTCTTGATTTCGGTTCAGGTCATGATCTCACGGTTTGTGGGTTCGAGCCTGGTATGGGGCTCTGCACTGACAGTGGGGAACCTGCTCGGGACTCTCTCTCTCTCTCTCTCTGCTCCTCCCCCACTATCACTCTCTCTCTCTCTCTCTCGTTCTCAAAAATAAATAAATAAATAAATAAAAACATTTTTTAAAAAGCATATAAAGGGCATTAGGGAATCTACTCTTGAAATCACTGTTGCACTATAGGCTAACTTGGATGTAAATTTTAAAAAATTAATAATAAAAAAAAGCATATAAAAGACAAGGACCAAAATACTCAAGATTGAAGGAACAGACAATGCAGGGAGCAGAAGAAAGTTTCCAATTCAAACTTCTAATTTACATCCTCAGAGAGAGGAGAGCATACGGCTCTAGGAAAGATTGTTTCCGGGCAAAATATTTGGATTTTATAAACCATCCATTCTTTTTTTTCCCTTTTTAAAAAAATTGTGGTAAAATACAGATAACATAAAATTTACTATTTTGACCATTTTCAAGTGTGCGGTTCTGACAACACATTCATAGTAGATATGATCAGATACATTGACTTTGGCAAGCAAGCATCATCACCCTCTGTCTCCAGAACTTTTTCGTCATTCCAAACTGAAACTGTATTTATTAAAACAATAACAATGACCACAACAGGGGCACCTGGGTGGCTCAGTCAGATGACCACCTGACTTGGGCTTGGGTCACGATCTAAGATTGTGAGTTCGAGCCCTGCATCGGGCTCTGTGCTAATGGCTCAGAGCCTGGAGCCTGCTTCTACCTGTCTCTCTCTCTCTCTCTGTCCCTCTCTCACTCATGCTCTGTCTCTCTCAAAAAAGTTTTTTGAAAAAATTAAATAAAAAAACAAAACAAACACTACCATTCTCCCCACCGCCAACCTCTGGTCCCCTCCATTCTCGGAAAGAGTCTGAATTTGACGACTCTAGGTGCCTCGTATGAGTGGAATCCTACAATATTTGTCTTTTTGGGTCTTGCTTATTTCATTTAGCATCATGTTTCCAAGGCTCATAGCAAATGTCAGAATGTCTTTCCTTTTTAAGGTTGAGTAACTTAAGGCTGTGTGTATACACCACAGTTTTGCTTACCCACTCATCCATCAATGGACATTTGGTTTCTTCCATTTGTTTAAGAAACTTCTATGGCCAATGTGGGGCCCAAACTCACAACCCCAAGATCAAGAGTCACACGTTCCACTGACTGAGCCTGCCAGGTGCCCCTGTTTCCATTTTTTGGGGGGCTATTGTGAATAATGCTGTTGTAATGACTAGTTACAAATATGTTTGAATCCTGTTCAATTCTTTTGAGTATATGCCTAGAAGTAGAGTTACTGGATTACGTGGTAACTCCACGTTGAATTTTTTCGGGGGGGGGGCGGGACTCCCATACTGTTTTCCACAGCAATTCGCATTCCCGCCGGCAATGCACGAGGGTTCCAATATGTCCAAATCCTCACCCACACCTTTTTCCTATACGTGATAACCGCCATTTTAATGGCTGTGATGTGGGATCTCATTGTGGTTCTGACCTGGATTTCCCTGGTGACTGCTGGCATCAAACATTGTTTCACGTGCTTAACGGCCATTTGTCTATTTTCCTGTCAACCAATGTTTCTACATGTTCTTCGTCCAAACCATCTGTTCATGAATTATGATTCATTGTCCAGTCACATTTTCCATATATCGCGCAAGTCACATGCAAGGGCAACACATTTCTAAATATATTAAGTATTTTTTTTATTTGTAGGTCACTACTGTGATATTAAGCAATATTGCATGTACACAGGTCCCCGGGTGCAGTGAGGCTAAGAAAAATCTGTAATGTTTACTGTTTTCCTGCCTTCAAATATATCCTTGGGTTCTCTGTTTTGACCTTTTCCTCTTCCTTTTCCCTTTTAGAAATTGAAATAAATCTATTTTAAAGGAAACTTGGTGTCAATACTGTCAGAAAATTTCAGTTCCCCTAAAGGAGTGTGAAAGACAGGGGCGCAATAAAAACCAGGTTACTTAACTCTAGACGGATTCTGTTGTCAGTGGCTTCTTCCTTGTTCCAAGGGAGGGATCACCCAGTGCTATGAGGCTATTAAAGCAACAACAAATGCCAGATTGGCACTTGCTCTCTGCTGTAAGGCGAACAGACTTGTGATTCAAGGTCAGCTACACCTGTGACCCCTTCACCTCCCAGGCTATGGAGACCCCTTGCATCGGAGGGTTTTGTAAAAATGCCACTTCCTCCGACCTACTTCATGCCGGCGGGGGTGGGGGGCAGCCTCCAGCGACCCCACTTGGGGGAATGTCCATTTTAAATCAGCACGGAGGTGGGCTCTTCCTCAGAACCACCGTCCTGGGGGATTCACACACCTGTCTTTGTTCTGATCTGCCGCCCAGGATGATCTGAGCCGCAAGGGCTTCTGGGACCTGTCAGAGACACAGAGAAAGAAATCAGAGCACTGCCTGGGGAAGGAACTCACTCGATGCTTAAAGATGTCTTTCAGTCCATGTACACCTTGCTTTCAATCCCTGAATGACAAGGCTCCTGCCTATCTTTCTTCATCTTCCCCCCTCCCTCGTCCACTCCCTTCTTTCCTTCTTTCCTGCTTTCTCTTTTTCTTGCTTTTAAATTTTTTCTTTTTTTAAAGCTGATTTATTTTGAGAGAGAGAGAGAGCACGGGGAGAGGCAGAGAGTGAGAGAGGAAAGAGAATCACAAGCAGATTCAGTGCTGTCAGCATGGAGCCTGACGTGGGGCTCGAACTCATGAACCACGAAATCGTGACCTGAGCTGAAATCAAAAGTCGGAGGCTCTACTGACTGAGCCACCTGGGTGTCCCCTTGCTTTCAAACTCTAAAAGTTTGGTCCAGGCTATAGATGTACACGATTTAAAGAGACAAATAGTTCTGGAAGTTTCTCACCAACAACAGCTGTCCCTTTCATCCCTGCTGTTTTTCCCTTCATCAAAGATCATAACCTTCCACTCTTCTAGTTGATAATATTGCTATCTACCGCACATCTCAAACCATCAGGCACATGTTGCTTATTTATTGGTTTTTCAGTTTTAATTCTGTTTTTTTTTTCATGTTTATTTATTTTTAAGAGAGAGAGAGAGTGGGCAGGGAAGGGGCAGACAGAGAGGGAGACACAGGGAGAAGCAGGCTCCAGGCTCTGAGTTGTCAGCACAGAGCCCGACGTGGGGCTTGAACCCATGAGCTATGAGATCATGACCTGAGCCAAAGTCTGACGCTCAACCGACGGAGCCCCCTAGGTGCCCCTCTTTGCTATTTTCCATCATGCTTTGCCTTTGGTTGATTTCTTCAACTTTCTCTTCCAATCTGTGGAGTTTTTAGAACTTCTCCTATCACCCTTTTAATTTCAAGAGCCATTTTCTTGTTCTGCATATGTAATTTTTTAATAGTGTCGTGTTCAGGTTTCAAGGTCATGGTATTTTATCTCCCTGTGGTTCGTTTCTGGTATTTGTGCCATAAGCTTCCGTCTACCTAGGCTGTCTGTTGCATAACGAACCACCCTGAATAAACAGGAAGAATTGTTTATTTTCTCATGACTTTGCAACTTGGGCAAGGTTCCAGGCAGCAGCAGCTGGATTCTGTCTCCAGCTAAGTTCACTTGGGAGACAGACTGAAGGTAGGGCTTCCAAAGTCGCTCTGCTCACATGTCAATGGCTGGGGGTTGGCTGAGTCTTTCTCTTGCGCACATGGTCCCTCATCATAATTCCTGGGGCCTCTGAAAACTGGGGACAGAAGCTAGTTCAGGGTAGGAAGGTGGCCAGCCCCAGGGCTGCATCATGCCAAGTGTGATAATTTTATTCTCTGCCTCCTCTGCCTTAGGGGTGTTAATATGGCTGCTCCAGAGAGGGCTGAGCCTTGCTGTCTCTCCCATCTCTTCTCTCTGCCTCCCGTAGCTCTGGCTTCCGGCTCCATGGAGTGCAGCTATCATGGGATCAGTTGCCAACCTCACACCCTCACACCCCGCCGCCCAGCAGATAGGAGGGAGTTCCTTCAGGTAACACCGGGGAAGAGGGAGGGCTGACGCTTCCCTCTTCCAAAGCTCCACCAAATGTCTTCTTACCTCCTCCTCTTTCATTGCTCTGAATAGGTAACACTAGGATCCCTGAACCGACCAGTGTGGCCAGGAGGATGGGACCCACCGGGGAAGGTAAATCAACCAAGGTGTATCTCAAGGTGAGCCCCACCCAACCGCACTCAGATTACACTGAATATGACGATGGATGGTTTCATAGAGAGACGGGAAGCGATGCTCCCAGGAGGAGGAAGAGACAACGATCAGGCAGCAAAGCAGCCTCGCAAGAGAGCAGACATGCCTTCCACGGTAGCAGACAGGGGGTTAGTTGGGTGCAGGGGCAGGAGGGTCTGTTGTCTGGGTAGAGGATGATGTGGAACCCCCCTTTCTGGTGGCTTCACGTTGCCACAGAGACGCGGGCAAAGCCTTCAGCTGGAAGGGATCTAGGAACTTCTGTGCGTTGGGTCCTGCGTGGGGCCGGGGCGGAAGCGTGAATAGGACACAGGCTGGTTCCCCAGTAGCTCCTGGTTTGGTGGGAAACCTGAAGGGCCCAAGGGAACATAAAGGTGGTGTGTGGATGGCAGCACCCATGGCCCTTATTCCGGCAACGGCATCCTTGTTTCCCTGTAGAGAATCGCCCCTTCCCCATCCTCCGTCCGTATGGATACAGTGGAGCTGACTTCACCCTCTGACTCCAGGGGCAGGCAAAGGATTTTGAGAGGGCCCACCTGAGCATGAAGACAATGGACAATGGAGGAAAGCATACCTGAGGGTTATACAGAGACACCTCTTGGGAGCACCTGGATACAGCCATGCCTGGAATACTCCTGAACTTTTGAACTCTTTCAGTCAGAAGAATCCTGATCAGTGCAGAGGCCTGTCTCAGACATGAGAATGGGGGCGTGTCAGGGAAAGGTTCCTTCAGGTAAGGATGCTCCCACTGCATTTTGTAGGATAAGCAAGACTTGGATGGAGGTGAGAAAAGCGCTCTGTCCCACCTGCCACCACGCTTGTGTATTTGATTCCTACATTGAGAGCACCAGATGCCTCTGTCTCTTCTGTCCCGTTCAACCTCACATTGGCCACTTCCTGTCGCTCATCCCACCATGTGGGTCTCTTAAACAGTCATGTTTGTCATGTATCCATTCAACGAGTATATATGAGTCTAGCCAGGTGAGGCACTAAGCTGGGTGTTGTATGGAAGGGGAAGAATGTGTGACAGGTTAGAGAACAAACATGGTGGGTATTCAGCCCCTTCCCATTTCATGCCCATGGCAGACCTTGCCAATCAATCTTCTTGAGCCCAGAAGTAGCCCGAGAATCTTTGTCACACAAGAGGCACAACCAACCGATTGGAGTCGGCATGTAAGATGAGACCTAGTGTTGTCTCAAGGTATGGTGTGGTCCAGGGCAACATGGATTCAGAACAGAAGTAAGATGGGACTGAACCACTTTGGAGACCAGGGAGAACGTAAGTAACAGACACCCACGAGAGACAACTTGAGGAAAAAAGGAGAATTTATTATGAGGTCAAAAGGCTAGAGAAACAACTGAGTCTCAGGAATGGCCTAGAGGCAGAGACCAGAGCACTGTAGGAACTCAGGGAATTCTCTCCCCGACTCTCTTCTTTGCAAGTCTGCTCTGTCTCCTTCCTCCCTTCTTCCTTGACCAGTTCCTTCTGTTTCCCAGTCCTCACAGTTCATGTTTATATGTTCTCTAACTAAACAGTGAATGGGTTTAGAATGTCTTGGTTCAGATGAAAGGTTCTCCAGGAAAGGAGTCTCATTGACTGAGTTTGGGACAGGGATCCATCCTTGGTCCAATTTCCCCTGTTCACCAGGCAGGCATCAGACAAGATGCTTGGTTGGCTGTGTTTGGCCATTTTGGTGGTGCTGATGATCTGTGTGGGTAGTACAGATTTTTCAGAAGTATGAAAAATTCTTTTCTGAGCAATAGAAGACCCTAAACAATAAATACCCCCTGTACAATTCAAGGAGGTCTTCTAGTAGGAGGTGAGTTTTAAATTGGTCATGAAAAATTGGTACAATTTTAATAGGCAGAGCTGAGTGAACAGGATAGTCTAACCTCAAACTAGCTTGATAAAATATGGAAATATATCAGTTTATGTAACTGGAAAATTCAAAGTAGCCAGCTTCAGGTCTGGATGAATCCAAGTGCCCAAAACATGTGTCAGGAATTGTTCCCCCACTATGTTCCATTTCTACTTTCTTCTGTGTTGAACTGTATTGACTCATGCTCAGGTAGACTCTTCCCAAGGGGTGGTAGAGATGGTTAGCAGTAGCTGTAGGCTTCCATCCGTCCACCTTAGCAAATCTGCTCAAAGACCAGTCTCCCTCTTGCTACTTCCAACAAAGGTCATGGGGCTGACCCTCATTGAAAGGGACTTGGTCACAGACCCTGAGGTGGGACCGGAATTCGCTCCACACAAACTACACAGGTTGAGGGTGGAGATGGGTAGATCCCCAAAGAAAAATCCCCAAAAGTAGGCAAATAACAACATCTGTCTACTCTGCCTTTTCTGGGCAGAGTCCCCTCTCAGAAAAGGACTCTTTTTTGAGTCAGATGCTGAGCTGAGGTCTTTCAGTGCTCTCAGCAAAGGCTTAGAGGTGTTCCTAAACAGAGAGGCGTGCTGTGGTTATCCATTACTGCACAAATACACCAAAAACTTACTGAGTTACAACAACCGTTTGATACCCCATGAATCTGCAAGATGGGAATGTGGGCATGGCTCTGCTGGGTGACTCTTCCATTTTATATGGTACTGACATCGATGCTGAGTCATAATCAGGGCAGATGGGCTGGAATACAGGCTAAAGACAACTTTGTTCACGCGTATAACCCACCCAGGTTAGGGTGACCTACTGTTGCTACTGTCGTGACTACACCCAGGATGGGGCTATTCTTCCCAGCAAACCCTTGCGCGAGGCACCTCTCCTACTCCCACTGGAGGAAGAGGCAGGCTCACTGCTCTAAAGGTACTCCCATTTCCTCAGGGACTCAAGCCCCAACGAAGGTCATGAACTCATGATCCTGAGATCAAGACCTGATCTGAGATCAAGCATCGGACCCCTAACTGACTGAGCCACCCAGGCACCTCTGTGTGCCTCTTTATTAACAGCAAAGAGTTTAGGACCTTGGGAAACTTAGAATCCTGACTATCATTTAATAACAGGGCAGGCGTAGGCAGGTCATGGCCGCCTTCCTGAGCCTTAACATTGGCGTTTGTGAAATGGAGTTATAATAGTATCTGATTCATAAGGTTGTTGAGGATATTGTATAAACTTTCATGAGAAACGCGCTTAGTACAGTTGCCGACTTACAGGAAGGACTCAGAAAATCAGTGCTCCCTTCTTCTTCCCCTACATGCTCGGAAGATGACCTCACCCCTTCTTCACCCAGAAAACAAAAACCTCCAAGGAGATTCCTGGATTCCTACCTACTTCTCCAATGTATCTGCTCCTGTCTTACTCCAATTGTCTTACAAGGCGGCTCCCCTCCTCCCCTCCAAGGGAATCCCTCCTCCCGTGCCTGGATCTACCCTGCCAGACACAGGAACCTGGCTCTCTCGTCACTTCCACCAGCATCTCCCTCTCCACTCGCTCCTGCCCATCACCTGTTGATGGGCAAAAATGTCTCCCTTCTTTCAAAAGAGAAACGTAATATGTCTACTGGCCCTGTGTCCTTTCTAGTCGTCGAAGAGAGGTATTGTACATCACAAGGTGTCTCCTCTGGCCTTTTTCCAGAAGTCACTGACTCCTGGAAGGACCAGTTTCCGAGACTGGCTCTGGTCTTGAGACGTTTCATGATCGTCCAGTCCAACCACCTCACTGAATGTGCCCATTGCTTGGGCACCAGGGCCTGGGAAGCCACTAAGACGGAGGCCGGGTTGGGGGAGGGGTGCCTATTCTCCAAAGGCCAGGAAGGCCTCCATGACTTGTGGGCATGTTGAGGGTGAAGTGCTCAGGACTGGGTCCCTCCTCTTGCCCTCTCAGGGCCTGCTGAAATTGGTCTGGAGCCTTTTGTCACAGACCTTAAGGCCAAAGCACAATCACTGCCTCAGGCCTTGTTTCAACTGGGGCCACGAGCTATTAGGGCAAAGAGTGTGGCAAGAGTTCTGGGTGCCCTTCCGTGCTGGGATTATGGCTAAGCCCTGGAGGAGATGACTTCAGTGACCGAGGCAGAAGACTTACCAGCAACACAGAAGAGAACCCACGTGACCCCAGCTCAGACCATCTGTTTATAGTAGTAAGGAAGTTCTGAAAGAGGCACGTGGCTTGGGCGTGAGTGGTCAGGACTGAGCGAGAGGGCTGGGGGGCTGAAGTGCTAGTGGACTGGCCGGTGATAACAGAGAGTGAAGGGGAGGCAATGCCATAAGGTAGGTGGTTATGAACATGTATTTGCATGGTGTGATGATGAGGTGGAGTCGGAGGAGAAGCCCCTTGCAGTCAGGAACACTTTTGTCAAATGGACCGACATCTTGTCACAGTGAAAAATATCATGAGAGGGACGCCTGGGTGGCTCAGCTGGTTAAGTGTCGGACTTCAGCTTGGGTTATGATCTCCCGGTTCGTGAGTTCGAACCCCACATCAGGCTCTTTGCTGTCAGCAGGGCCTGCTTCTTATCCTCTGCCCACCCCCACCTCTGCCCCTCCGACGCTTGTGTGCGTAATGCTCTCTCTCTCAAAAATAAACATTAAAGGAGGGGGTGCCTGGGTGGCTCAGTCGGTTAAGCGTCGGACTTCAGCTCGGGTCATGATCTTACACTTTGTGGGTTTGAGCCCCACGTCGGGCTCTGTGCTGACAGCTCTGAGCCTGGAGCCTGTTTTGGATTCTGTGTCTCCCCCTTCTCTGCCCCTCCCCGGCTCGTACTCTGTTTCTCTCTCAAAAATAAACATTAAAAAATTTTTTTAAAAAATAAACACTAAAGGAAAAAAAGAAAAAATCATGAGAACTTTGTGGTATATGACAGAAGTTTATTTTGTTTATCATTAAAAAATGGTGTTTGGCAATAACCTATGTGGCTGATTGTATAATCCATTCATGAAGGACATATTCTGCCACACAGTAGGACGTTGAGTTAACTTTGACTGTGACCATGGAATTCAAACTTGTGTCCACAGCTGAAGCCGTGAAGTACAAAGTGATCCACATTCTTCTATTTTTTTTAAGTTTCTTTATTTATTTTGAGAGAAAGAGAGAGAGAGAGCGGGGGCAGGGGGCAGAATGAGAGAGAGGGAGACAGAGAATCCCAAGCAGGCTCCACACTACCAATGCAGAGCCCGATGTGGGGTTCGAACCCACGATCTATAATAAGATCATGACTGAACCGAAACCAAGAGTCGGATGACGCTCAACTGACTGAGCCACCCAGGTGTGCCTGAAAGTAATCCACATTCTGAAGAGAGCAGCCAACAGCTGACTCAGCTGCCCTCCGCTGCCCTCCCGTCCCAAGGGCGTTCTGAGTGTTTGTGCAGTGGCTCTGCATGGTTCTACACACCTGCTCCCCAGGCCACCAGCAGCGAGGAGACGCAGTGTAAGGGCCTGGGACATAAGCAGTAGTAACCCCTCACCCCTGCCCAGTCACCTGTGGCCTGAGAGCGTGAGGAAGAAGACAATTTCTATAGCTCCTCACAGTGAAGGACAGAGCGCACAGGGCGAGCTGAAGCTGGTGGCCGTCGGGGCGTCCCAGACAGCCCGGGAACCCCCAAGGGGCTCTGGTATGCAGACGGAGCCGCGGGGCTGCCCATCGCTGTGGGGCTAAAGGAACACATGTCTGGTGCTTTCTGAGGGGTCTTCAGTAATGAAGAAGGCTCAGAGGAAGCTGATCGCCAGCCCCCAAGGGACCACACCCAAGACAGATGCAAATGGTGTGGCTTCAAGCTGATCCAATGTGGAAGGTCCCCCTTTAAGAAAAAGAATACAAAACTGGGTTGGGGGGGCATGGAAGGGGCTTGTGCAGGTGAAAGACCATGAGGGTTCAGCTTTCTTAGCTCTGTGGTGAGCTCGCATGCATGTGGGCAGGGACTGTACCCCCAGCCGGCGTCAGCAACAGCCGAGCCAAAGTGAGACCTGGGGAGCCCTCCCCTACCCCCCCCCACGGGGCCAGTGCAGCTTCCTCCCCACTCTTCACTTGAAGAGGGAGGGGGAGGGGTTCTAGGAATAAACTATGCCCCCATACCCTGCCCTCCTGACCAAAGAGCCAGAGTTGGGGGAGCAGGCATGTGCTCTGAACCCCACCCACACCACCAAGTCCCTGACCTGCGCGGTGAGCCCACATTTGGAACAGATAGGAGATTGGAGTTCTCAACTGGATGGACCTTTTGAAGGCACTGATTGGGAAATGTAATATGTGTTCATGTCCATATCCCACCAAGTCGAAACTTTTTTTTTTAAGTGTTTAAATGTATTTATTTTGAGGGAGAGAGAGAATTCCAAGCAGGTTCCGCACTGTCAGTGCAGAGCCTGATGCGGGGCTCCATCTCATGAACTGTGAGATCAAGACCTGAGCTGAAGCCAAGAGTCGGATGCTTAACCCACTGAGCCACCCAGGTGCCTCGAGCCAAAACTCTTTAATAATCTGATTCCATAGACATTGATTTGGAGTTTAGATCGCGTGCCTGCAAAAAAGGATCAGGAGGGCACAGAGCAGGACCACCCGTCAGATGGACAGCTGCAGAGCACCCTTGAGAGGCGCCCCGAAGCCCAGAGTCTGAATTCCTGGGTTTGCTGCCTGATCTCAAGATTTGCCAGACACGCGGTCTTTGGCAAGTCATTTCACCGCTGGGGGCCTTGGGTTTCCTGGGCGTAAGATGGGTCATCTGTGGATTAAAGACAGAACATGGGGAGATGCTTTTTGAAGGGCTGTGTCAATGTCCCCTGTGAGCAAAGTGAGGAAATGCTTGGACAGCATGCCCTTCTCTGGGTCAAGAGCCAAAGACACAGGCTTGGGGATGGGTGATGAGGTCGAATATTCTGGGAGGAGATGACAAAGTGGCTTTGGTTTGGAGGGGGCGAGGCTCTAGACTGAGAAACAAACCCTGCCCTGCGGGAAACTAGGTGTCCCAGATGCCACGACTGTCCCTCCCCCGATTTGTCTACTTCCTTCCCCACTCTGTCCTGTCCCAACCAGACTGTCAAAGTCCAGTCACTTAACTCTGGAAGATGCTGACGGCCAGCACTGCGCTGGGCTCAGTGCACCAAGCTCTCACGTGCTTTGTCTCTGCGACAGGACCTGGAGCTTCCTCCACCTTCTGCTGGGCCAGCGCCCAGAACCCAGACAAGGCTGCTTGCATCTTCTCCCCGCTCGGGTCCTGGCCTTTCCCATAACTGCAGTTTTCAGGACCATTCACACCGCGGGGGAAAGTCCCTGGCTGCCTCCTGATGGAGTCAGGACTTGGAGACTGTTTCCTCTTGGCCCCTCATCCTGCTCTCGCTGACTCCCTCGCAAGCCAGGCTTTTCTTCTCTTCCTGCCTGTTAAACCAGCCCCACCTCCACCGCACCGTAACCCTGAGGAGTGTGTCCGGACACGTCTGGCTGCCCAAAACCCAGTCCGATCTGGATTAAGCAAGAAAGTAGCCCATGGTGCTTGGACGGGATCTGGCTTTAGACCCAGCGAGCCATAGAGACTTCAGCAGTAGAAGTAGAAGTGAGACACCGACCCTGTGTGCGTCTTTCAGCTCTGCCTCGTTGTCTTTTATGTCCTGCCCTCTGGGCACCCCCAGAGAAAACGCGACTTCCTCTCCTCTCTTCCAGCTGCGTCTCAGCACCCAGCCTGGCCCAGGTCAGCCGCCTGCCCTTGAGGCAATTCCAGCAGCAGAGGAATGGACCGATTAGAGGCCGGGGCGGGGTCTGGGGTCAGTTTCACGGAGACGGGGGCAGGGGGAGCGGGAGGGGGAGGAAGGAAGGCACCGCAACCGATGCCCGTCACGAGTCCTCATGTCGGAACTATCAGGCTTGGGGCAGAGAAAGCGGGGCGCAGGGAAAATGGATGAGCAACGGGCCGGCCACCCACTGGTGACTTTGGGGCGGACCGTGCTGTTCGAATGGCCAACGGCAGGCTCTTGAGGCATGAGAGCTGGAATGTGGGCTGTGAAGTCCTGCCTGGTCTGTTGATACAGGCCTTAGCGTCTATATTCGGGGACCTTGCTCCTTCAGTCTTGGACTCTGGCTTCCATGGGTCACGGTCGTAGAATAGCCACTCTCGTCTCCCCTCCCCCCTCCTGCCTGCAATGATGCGATGAGGCCTCACCACCCTTTTCCAGAGCCTCAGAGACCCTGGTCTTTTCTAGAAGCCACAAAAGCCTGAGGCTTCCCTGCCTAGTCGCCTCAGAGCAGAATAGCAGCTCGCTTCCCCCCTGCCTCGGCCATCTCTAGGGCTCTCCCCTCTCTGAAGCCCTCCCTGGAAGCCGCAGGTTTGAACACTGCAGGGAGGAGGGTCACGCCGAAAGGATCTCTCTCTCTCTCTCTGTTTCACACACACACACACACACACACCATGAAATGGGAGAAAGCACGCCTTTATTTCAGCCGCCACTCTCCTGGGACCCACCACCACGGCGCAGGACCTGGCGTCCACGGCACACGGCCCAGAGATCCCAGTGAACACAGTCCCACAACGCGGCGCCACGGAGCTCCCAAAAGGGGTGCCTGGGGTCCACTGCAGGTGGGGATGGGGAGCAGGGCCCAGATCCTGAGGAGCGGCAGAGAAGAAGCGCCGACTGAGCCCCGGGACGTGACACGGGGTCCCGAGAGTCCCCGCTGTGGCATGGAAGCAGCAGCCGCCGCGGGAGGGCTCTGCCATGGCCACCAAGGTCCCAGCTACGGAGCCATCGCAACGGCGTGGACGGCCCCAGGTGGGGGCTCCGGGCTCAGGCCAGAGGGCAGAGGTAGTGTAAACACGTCTGAAGATAGGAAGGGCCCGATGGCCAGGCCAGGTGCTCTCTGGGGCTGGGAGGGGCCTGGGGCCAGGAACCACGGGAGTGAGCAGGTGAAGAGGGCGAGTCAGAGAGTACCAGGGCCCTGGGACGCCGAGCCGGCCCAGGGAGGAAGGTTGCACAGAAATGGGGGAGCTGCAGGGGCGCCTGGGTGGCTTAGTCAGTTAAGCGTCCGACTTTCGCTTAGGTCATGATCCCGCGGTTCGTGGGTTCGAGCCCCGCGTCGGGCTCTGTGCTGACTGCCGGCTCAGAGCCTGGAGCCTGTTTCGGAGTCTGTGTCTCCCTCTCTCTCTGACCCTCCCCTGCTCACGCTCTCTCTCTCTCTCTCTCTCTCCTAGAAATAAATAAAACATTAAAAAAAAAAAAGAAGAAGAAATGGGGGAGCTGCAGGGACAGGTAGGGAAAAACTGCGGGCAGAGAGTGAGACAGAGCAGATCGGGGGAGGCCGAGGGAGAGGGAGTGACAGGAGCGGAGAGGTAGCGAGGAGACTGCGTCTCCACCTTCTCCCACCAGCCCCGTGAGCCCTGGGGTGGGCCTCGGCTCTCCCACCTCCACCAGGCCTCTCCCCTGCTGCGACTGGGGTCTTGAGACCGAGTAGAATTGAGGGCGGGAAGGGACCCGCCCAGCCCTTCTTCCTCCACCTCTACCCCAAACTGGGTTTGGGCCCCGGCTCGCCTGCCCACACTAATCTTACACCCCATCCCAGGTCAGTGCTGCCCTGAGGCTTCCCTGAATCACAGGCCTAGCCTCTCACAGATGGGATGGAAGGAGAGAGAAAGGGCCAGAGTGGGGGATGGGGAGGGGCTTAGCAGGGAATGGGGGGGCTGCCTGGGAAGAGGCTGGGGAGTGTGGGGGGGACGACAGCGTGGCTGTCCGCCCTCCATCCCTGGGACCGAAGTGCGGAGAAAATCTGAAGAGAGGTGTGTAAGAATGTACAGAATTTCAAAAAATAGCGCTGTGCACGTGCGCACATCAGGGTTTTTAAAAATCTTTAGCTCATCGTCTCCAAACTCGGTTAAAAATGTTTTATAGGGGCGCCTGGGTGGCTTAGTCAGTTAAGCGTCCGACTTTCGCTTAGGTCATGATCCCGCGGTTCGTGGGTTCGAGCCCCACGTCGGGCTCTGTGCTGACTGCCGGCTCAGAGCCTGGAGCCTGTTTCGGAGTCTGTGTCTCCCTCTCTCTCTGACCCTCCCCTGCTCACGCTCTCTCTCTCTCTCTCTCTCTCCTAGAAATAAATAAAAATATTTAAATAAAAAAAAGTTTTATAAATTGGACTCCATGGCTTACTGTACAGCACCACCTCAAGTAACCGGAACTTACAAGTGCTGGGAGTTAGATCCCTTACACATGCTCCCCACCGTTAGGAAGGATGGAGAGGGGGCCAAGCTTGTGGATTTCACAGTCAGGAAAAACACCTCCCGGGGTCCTGGGTTAACTGTCTGCGGGTGCCAGCCAGCGCCACAAGGGGCATCTGGGAAATCCTGGGTCTTGGAGGCGTCGGGACGGTTAGAACTAAAGCGTGAAGCCCCGGACAAAGTGGACCGTGGCACCCCCCCTCCAGCAGAAAAGTCGCCGTTGGAACTCTTGATTTCAGAGGGGAAGCCCGTTTTTTAAAAAATGTGCATCTGTCGATTTCTCAACGTTCGCTCAATGCAAGACTAGAGCTTCCCTGGAGATCAAGAAACCGAGTCTCGGCTAGTTTCTAGCCAGGGTTTTATGAAATCTCAGAGATTTTAGGTTCACTTAGTGACATGATCCGTGAAAGTCCATTCACGTGCACGGAAACACCCTGAGGGAACTTGTTAAAAATGCAGATTCTGATTCGATAGGTCCGGGCCGAAAGTCTGCGTTTCTAACGAGCTCGCAGGCGAGGTCGCTGCCACTGGCCGGCCAGCCTCGCTCTGCGTTGTGTTTAGTCCGTCCTTCCTCTTGGAAATTCTCTCGGGCCGCTGTTTTCCTGGCCACGGCCGCTTGCTGGCCCGGTAGGGACCGGACGCTCACTACCTAGGGACACGCTGGGCGGCCGCCGCAGCTGCTAACCAGGCTCTGCAGCGACGCTGAAGGACACCCCAGCTCAGCCGTGCCAGGCCCCGGGCTCCGGACCGGCACTGTTGCACAAAAGAAACTTCAGCTGGACTGGCGGGGGGGGCGGGGAGAGGGGTGGTTCTTGATGTTTGTTGGAAAGATCTGAGCAGAGAGGAGTCTCGAACTGTGTGCTCGGAAGCGCCCGGTTCAACAGAGCATCCCACCATTCCTGGCTGCTCTGATGAGTAAGGTTTGTACCTCCTTCCTCCCCAAAGCCGTGCAGCCAGCGTCTCTCTGCACTCGGGGGCACGACACGGTGATGCCCACAGGAAGGGCCAGTTTCTGACGGGTGCGGTGCAGGGGGGGGGTAAGGGGGAGAAGGGAAGGGCTCTCGAGGTTACTCCTCAGGCCACGTGAACAACCCCTGCGCTGCACAGACAATGGGAGGCCCTAAGCCCAGACCCTCCTTCCTGGGGCCCTGGGAGGCCCTGCAAAGTGGAGAATCCCCACCCCCACCTCTCCCGACAGGCTCAGAGTCACCAGGGCCAGCACCCCATAGGCCCAGGCCAACCATTCGGACGCCCAGGAGTGCGGAAGCCACCGAGGCCACTCCCGATTTCACCACGAGGGAAATCCAAGCCCAGAGAGCGCACGAGGCTTTCCCAAGGTCACACAGCAGGTTTGCAACCAGCTCCCCGTCGAGGCCCGGAATCCTTGGAGGCAGAGCTGGGTAGAAGCCACTGGTATTGGCCAGACGTTTGGTTCACCCATAGCAGCACCTTTCAGGAAAAGGACCTTCCAGAAAACTCCTGAGAGAAAGAGGGGTGTCTCTGAGGGAAATCCTAGACAGGGGTAGTGGGGGTTCACCTTGGAAGGGGAGGGTCATGGATCAAACTTCTTCAAGGAAGGTAAAGGGCCAGGCTTCGGCCCTGACAGAATTCTAGAGAGAGCACTCATCGTGTTCTCTGGTGAATGGTGCTCCCAAAGGTTCTGTCTTGTGCAGTGCACAGCCTGCGGGGCCTGACACGGAGTCCCGGTTAATGCGGTGCGGTGGGGGGAGGGGGTTGTCAGAGGAGAGGTCTCAGAAGACCATGTTTACAGGGGTTCTCGGGTGTGGATTCCCGGGCCATTCCGGACCTGGCGAGCCAGAATTCCTGCGGCAGGGGCCTCCCTCTCAGGGAAACCCCCCTGGGTTTAGGAACGAGCCTGGGCTCGCTCCACCTGGCTGGGTGGGCAGTCCAGCAGGCAGGGTCGGGCCTGGCCCAAGGGGGGGGACGCGCGCCTGGGACATGGGCCCGGGCTCGGCAGCGAGGGTGCATCACCTCTTCCCGCCGCGCCTCACTTCCCGGAGAACTGGCCCGGCCTCGCCTTCTCCAGCTTCAGGCGCCGTTCCAGCGGGATCTCTTGCAGGCTGAGGCCGTGATTGCTGGCCCTGCGGGGACGCAGACGGGGGGCGGGGGGCGGCTTCAGGGAGGGCGGGGAGGGGGCGGGCGGGGTCAGGCGGGGACGCGCACCCGGAGGCTGGCTCCTCACCCCGGCTGCAGATCGGGCGGTTTGGGGATGGGCTTGTTGAAGCCGCGTCTGCCCACCAGCCAGTACGTGTCTTCGGAGCCCCTGCCCTGGAGAGATACGGGGGGCAGCGCTCAGGAGGCTGGGTGAGGGCGGGTGGGTCTCGAGGGCGAGGTGGCGCCCACGACCCCCGGGTTGCCGCCCCGGAGGGGGCGGGGCCGAGTCTCACCTTCAGCTCCGTGCGGCCTCGCACCTCCATCAGGAAGCCCTCGTCCAGGGCGCGGAGAATCTGCACTGTGCTGATGTTCACGTGGATGCGGTAGGCTGGCGCGACAGGGGACGTGGGGATTTCGGGACACCCCCCCCCCCCGCGTCCCCCTCCCTGAGCCGTTTCCCCCTTGCTTCATGAGTCGCCCCTCAGCCCAGGAGCCCCCGCCCCACTCACGCAGCCCGGTGGACTCCATGCGCGAGGCGGTGTTGACCGTGTCCCCAAACAGGCAGTACCGCGGCATGGTGAGCCCCACCACGCCCGCCACGCACGGGCCTGCGGAGACGCACAGGGTGGGTGGCCCGGGTCTGGGCTGCAGCTGGCCGTGCTGGAGGCCGGGTGGCACCTACCACCTCGGGGGTCTCCCTAGCACCCCATCATCTCCAGCACCTCCCCAAGGGTACCTCTCAGTTACAATGGGGGCGGGGGGGAGGAGTCTGGTATGCCAAGGTGGCTTCGCGCCAAGTCGCCTCCCCGCCCACACCCCTACTGAACGAGTTTGCCTCCTGCCCTGGGAGTGTGGGCCCTGGCCCTAGACGGGGAGAGGGGCGCCGGAGCCCGGAGTTACCCGAGTGCAGGCCGATACGGATGCGCACCGGCACCTCGGGCATGTGGCGCATTCGGAAGGAGCCCACGGCGCTGAGGATGTCCAGGGCCATGTTGGCGATCTCCGCCGCGTGCCGCTGCCCGTTCCGCTGGGGCAGCCCGGAGGCCACCATATAGGCATCCCCGATGGTCTCCACCTGAGGGGAAAGGTGGTGCAAATTCAGTACTGAGCGCCCCCTCCCCACCCCCGCCCCCAAAGCCATTGCCCTTTGTCAGGGGGCCTAAACTGGGTGTCCTGCAGCGGTCCTGGGGAGGCTTCCAATGGGGGGGGGGCTGAACTGGCAGAAGGAGTAAGGGACAGAAAGGCTGGGAAAGAGGACCCTGCACTGGCCTGGGGGCTGGCAGAGCTGAAGGAAGGCTTGCCCCCCCCAACCTTGTAGACATCATGGGAGCCGATGATGGCGTCAAAGAGTGTGTAGAGGTCATTGAGCAGGTCTACCACTTCGATGGGCTCACTCATGGCGGAGATGGTGGTGAAGCCCACGATGTCGCTGAAGTACAGAGTCACCTCCTCAAAATACTCGGGCTCCACAGGTGTCCCCGTCTTCAGAGCCTCGGCCACAGAACTAGGGATGTCGGGGAGGGAGGGGGACCGCGTTAGGTGGAGGTCTCGCCTCCCACCATTCCAGCTGCCCTCCCCACGCACCCCTTCCCGTCGGAGCTCACGGGGGCAGCATCTGGGTGAGCAGCCGGTCTGTCTTCTGCTTCTCCAGCTCCAGCTCCTCCGTGCGCTCCCGGATCAGGTCCTCCAGGTTACTCGAGTACTGCTCCAGCATCCTCAGCATAGAGTCGATGATGTTCGTTTTCCGGCCCTTGTTGATGCTTTTGAACTGGTAGGGAGAGGAAGTGGGTGGGGCTGCTGAGGACCTGGGCCTCCGCCACCTTTGTGTGGGGCTCTCTTACACCTGATCTCCCCCCCACCCCGCCGTGCATCCCCATTCATGACTGATGCATCAGCCACCCTCTACCCGCGGATGCCAGGCTCTGCTTTCACATATTATGAGAAGCCAGATGGGAAAGGGGGGGCCCTGGAGGTCAGCTGCTCTGGGCTAATAATTGACGAGACACTGGTAATTGACGAGACACTGGAGTTTCGACTCCCAGACCTGAGGGTCTTTTGGGCCACACCTTGCCGAGCAATTCAAAGCAATTCAAATGAACTATTTCTCCCACCCAGAGCTCTGTCTCCTGCCCCAAAGGCCTCCGCAGCCCGTTCTAGCTCTGCCCCCACCTAAATCCCAGTCCTCAGACTGCCCCTTGGGAAACAGCCTGGAGGTCAGACAGCCTGCTAAGGCCGCCTTCCTGAAGCCCCTCCCCGATGCGGACAAGCGGGCGCCCAGCCCCGGCCGGTCCCAGCCGCTGACCTGCTCAAAGGTGCGGTCCATGGTCGGCCGAAGGTCCGGCTGCTCGGCCCAGCACTGTCTCATCAGCTGGATACACTCCATGGGCGCCTGGTCCACGGACACGCAGGGCCGGCACAGCGGAGGGGGGCTCCGCACCCTCTGCACCACTTCTGGGGACATAAGGGGACCGAGAGAGGCCACCTCTGACTCTCGCCTGTTGAAGCCCCGAGGTGGGGGGGGGGGTGGCGGGCGCTGGATGGGGGATCTTTAAATCAGAGCTTCGGGAAGGAGGTGGGGACTGGCCTGGAGGGAGGGGGGGGGGGGGGGGGGGGGGGGGGCGGGGGGCTGTAAGAGGTGACAGGCAGAGCTAACGTTTGTTGCAGGTAAGAGCGAGGGCTGGGGTGGCCCAGTAGCTTGCGGGCTTATAGATGGTAAGTACTGCGGATTTGAACCAGATCCCAGTGCCTTCGCCCCCTTCCCGGACACTGCTGCCTCCCTGCGGTCCTAAGAATCAGAAGGGAGCCCGCTCCCTCGGGCTGGAGGAGCAGGTTGGGTCCAGGATGAGGCCAGAGGCAACCACTGAGGTCTGGGCGCCCAAGAGCCGCCCCCTCCCGTCCTGACGCTTGCTCTGCCCGGCCCAGAGCCTTGAGACCCCCATTAGGGAGGCCCACATAATTAAGCCTCAGCTCCGGGCTTTCGGGAAGGGAGGCCGGGCCCGGCGGGAGGCTCTGCCGCGGGCTGGAAGCGCGCGGCGAGGGGGCGTACCCTCGGCAGTCAGCTCCAGCATGGCGTAGGGGGCGCTGCGACACACGACCTCCTGCATGATGATGCCCAGGCTGAAGACGTCGCCCGCCAGCGTCCCCCTGCGCTCCAGGGCCGGGTCCCGAAGCAGCTCGGGGGCTGTCCACAGCTGGTCTGGGGTCGGGGAAGAGGGCGTCGGCATGCGGGAGGGCCTCGGGGGCGCTGGGGACAGACCCCCCCCTCCTAACCAATCAGCCCAGGCTCGCCCCCACTCACCAGCTCCCAGCCTGAGTGTGGCCCCGCTGCCTGGAGCTATCCCGGGAGAAACTACCAGAAACCCAACGCGGGGTCTCGGAGAAAGCGCGCTCCTCAAAAGTAGACCCCGCCCTCCGGGCAAAGCGGGGCTCAGACGAGACTCCGCCCCTCGGGCACAAGTCACGCCCCCCGCAAGCCCCCGCCTCTCCAGTCCCAGAGCCCACCCTTCTCATCTCGGACCCCCCCCATCCCCCGGAGACTTTTCCCGAGGCAGGGGCCACGCGCAGTGGATGTGGGACCGAGAGACTGCGAAGGCGGAGGGAGGGATGGAGGGGCCCCTGAGATGACGGGGATCCCGGGGGGGGGGATCCTCGTCCGCGCGGCAGGCAGCGGGGGGATCCTACCCTCCGCGCTCGGAGGCTCCGGCAACACCCGCTGCGCTTCCAGCAGCCGCCCCTGAGCGTGGTCGGTGACTTTAAGCACGAACCTCCCGTCCACCACGCAGTTCCGGGACTTAAGGCGCCCGTGGGCCACACCTCGGTGGTGCAAATACCTCATTCCCTGAAAGGGGGGGCGGGTAAGAGGCGACCTCAGCCCTGCGGCTCCTCTGCCCGCTCCTCCCGGCCGGCCACGCACCCCCTCGCATCCCCATACCTTGATGAGGTCCAGGAGGAGGGAGGACTTGAACATCCAGTCCAGCTTTATGTCTCTCTGGGCGAGGAGGTCGTGGAGGGAGCCCCGGGCACAGTGCTCGGAGACCACCGCCAGCATGCGCTCCCCGGGGGCCACGGGGCCAACCGAGCCGCCGCCGAGGAAGAGCCCCAGGTAGAGGACCACGTTCTCATGCCGTAGCTCCTGGAGCTGAGAGGGAGCACCGTGGGGAGGAGACCTGTTATCCGGGTCTGGTTTGGGGGTGTCCGAACTCGGAAGATGGGGTGAAAGTGGTGACCGGAAAGGTCTATGGGGACACGGGGCAGGGGGCTTTCTTCCAATAGAAGAAAATAGAAGATAACTGCGGCGCCTGGGTGGCTCAGTCCGTTAAGCGTCCGACTTTGGCTCAGGTCATGATCTCACAGTTTGTGGGTTCGAACCCCGCATTGGGCTCCGTGCTGACAGCTAGCTCAGAGCCTGGATCCTGCTTCAGATTCTGTCTCCCTCTCTCTCTGACCCTCCCCTGCTCACGCTCTCTCTCTCAGAAATAAACATTAAAAAATTTTTTTTTTAAATAAAAAAAATAATAGAAGATAACTTCTTTCTCCGGAACAGACATGTGAGTCAAAGGGTGTTGCTGAGGTGCTGAGTCCAGTTTAGTCTCAAGTTATACCGGAAAAGACAACCTTGCACCGGTAACCGGGAGCCAGGCGGGTTCTCCCTGAAGCCACACATGGCCGTGGGCCCAGGACTGCTTGGCTTGGTTACGCCTGAGACTCCCGACCTCCCCGAGGCAGGGAGGCAGGGGCTGAGCAGTGGTCCCAGCAGAGCCACGCCCATGCCGTAGGACAGGTGCCCTCACAATCCCAGCATGCTTGGGAAATTGGGGGGCTCCATCGGTTAAGGTTCAGGCTCTTGGTTCCGGCTCAGGTCATGATCTCATGGGTTCATGGGATCGAGCCCCACGTCGGGCTCTGCACTGACGGAGCCTGTTTGGAATTTTCTCCCTCTCTCTCTGCCACCCCCCACCCCCATGCTCTCTCTCTCTCTCTCTCAAAAATAAAGAAACATTTAAAAAATGAGAGAGCACAACGAGACACCTGCTTTGGGAGAAGGCACCTCCACCGAGACCTGCTGGGCTCTCCTAGAGTCGGGTCTACCTCTGTACCCAGCCGCAAAGAGGAGGCAAGGAGGGAAGGAAATGGTGGCCGCCCCACACCCCACATCCTGCCACGGACTCCGCGCTCACCTTGGAGAAGGCTGTACTAGTTGCTGGGCGGATGGCCATGTGCTGATCTCCTGGGAATTTCTTCAGCCAAACCCAGTCTCCCTGGAGCAGAGATGGGAGTAGTTTTTTGGTTTTGTTTTCAGAAAGACAGAGAGAGGGAGAGTACAAGCAGGGGAGAGGGGTGGAGGGAGGGAGAATCTTAAGCAGGTTCCACATTCAGCGAGGAGCCCGATCCCACCATGACCTGAGCTGAAATCAAGAGTTGGACACTCAACTGACTGAGCCGCCCATGCGCCCCAGAGATGGGAGTAGTGAACTCAGTTTCTTCAAACCCCGTGAGGTGAGGTGCTGCAGAGCCACCACATTTCCACTGGGCCCCTGCCTCAGGGCACATCCTCCCTGTGATGCCAGCTCAGAAGCAAGGGGTTTGACATCTGCCAGTCCCCTTCACAGCTGGGGGGGATGGGAGCCGCCCTTGGATGGCTGTCCTCACCACCGCAGACGCACTCAGCAGCGGCCTTAGTGAGCAAGCCCTCCCCACCACAAATGTCATTGAAATCACAGCCCCCCGTCACCATCTGTTGTCCTGAGAGAGCACTGTGCTAGGAGTCAGGTCTCTGGGGAGATCAGGCTTTTATGAGAGACTGTGACGTGCAAGCAGTTCCCCTCCAGGCTCTGAGCCTCACTGTCCTCAGCTGTGGGCAGGGCTGGTCCGTGGGAAGCCGGCCCGTGTGGTCCCACCAGGCCCCATGCCCTTCGGTTTCATTCTGCCTTAGACCCTGTGATTTCTGTAGCCGGCCTCGCCTGTGGGTAAGGGATTTGGTCGGACTCGTAGGGAATTCTGGGGCCTCCTAACGAGCCTTTGGAAGTAAATAGGAGACATTTTTTATCGTCTTCCAAAGTGGGAGATGTGTTTTGTGAGCGGGATAAGAGGCACTGAAGATTCTTCAAGGCACAGGGCAGGCCCATTCCAATGAGTAACAACTTGCTCCCAGTGACAATAGTGCTCCCCTGCGAAGTGGCTGCTGTGGCCTGTAGATGGCATAGTCCCGTCGTCGGCGAACTCCCAGTCCTGAGCAACCCATGTCCTGGAAGTGTCTGTCCTTTGTGTGGCCATGACGCCACATCCCAGGTGCCCCAACCCTTCCAGGGAGGCCCATTGCCCTTCAGTAGCTTGAAGTCTTGGATCAACTGAGGGGGCAGGACCAGGGGCCCCCTACGGGGAGGGGGATGGCTTTGTGGCCACATCGGGCTGCACGCTGGTGCCAGCATACCCCCCCCCTTCCCCCACCAGGCAGGCCTCCGGCTTCTGAGCTGCTGCAATTGGTCTTGGAGGAGCCCTCATCTGGATAAAGGCTAAGAGAAAAATCCTGGGGCAGGAAGGATTCTTGTACGCTCCCCTTTGGGGGATCCCATGACCTCTTCCTAGAGCCCGTTCTGGGCTCCTATCACCATTTTCTGGAGCCCGCGGGATATGACACACCTCCAGGATTGGAGCTCGGCCTGGCAGGGGTGAGGCTCACCTCATAGAGGCCAATGTTGGCGCTCTCCGAGGGCTGGCTGGGGAAGCTGCGGACGTCTGACCCGCTGTGTGCGCCCAGACTCGATCGACTCCCCTGGACCACCTGGAGAGTAGAGGTCAACGCAAGGGGTCAAAATATACTGTGGGTTGAGAGTCCTGGGTTGAGGTCGGGCTCAGTTCCGGGGAGGACAGAGGGGAGGGGAAGAAACCTTAATTAGGGAAGATGATACCGACATCGTCCTTCCCAATGGCGCTGCACTTCACAGTTTCCAAAACAAACCAGTGGGTTTGCTTGGAGCTTCGCGCTGCCGCAGGAAAGCAGCCGGGACAGGGGCTCGTCCTCGCATTGCACGTGAGGGTGCCGACCCCCAGGGCTCAGACCTGAGAGGGAGCCAGCGCCGAACCCAGGCCTTCCCAGGTCCGGGAGGAGGTGAGGGTCGGCCCAGGCAGGCGGACACACACACAGGTGAGGACACTTGGGGAACTGCCTCCCTGCCTCTCCCACCTTCCGAGAGCTGCCCCCTTGCGGATGGAGAAAGGTGATATCGTCCAGAGTCAGGATGATCTTGTTGGGACCAGAGACCATTTGGATGTGAATTAGCCGATGCCTAGTAGGGAAAGGATGTCGTCTGCTCAAAAGGGACCAAGTCCAGGATGGGAGGCCAGCAAGGGATACTGTTGGCTCAGGGGAGAGCAGTCATCCCCAAACCAGACATCCCCTGGTCGGCCAGCCCCTCAGGGCACTCCCCCCACCCCCCCATCTTCCTCCCACCCCCCACTCTTGAGTGGGCCCAGCCTGCTGTCTTTGCTACACAGACGCATTTCTGGCAGGTGGAGAGCCAAGTTCATCTCCTACTTACCCCGCCCCCATACTCACCTCACGTAATGGGCCAGGAAGGCCCCTGTCAGCCCCATCCCAGCCACCAGGAGGACGCCGATAAAGATGAGGCCGGGCTCCACTCCTGGAGAGGGAGTGAGAGGGGGGGACGCTGAAGACCGTGGCTACGGGGAGGCACCCTCTCTATTGAGGGATGCAGTCACGTTAAATCCTGGAGGCTCGGGGAAAGCTGGAGAGGAGCCCAGAACGGGATCTAGGGAAAGGTCACGGGTTGTGCGAAAGGGAGCGTCTGGGAACGCTAGGAAGGTTCCAAGGAGGCTTTGGGGGCTTGGCAAGAGACAGGTTCTGCACAAGCCAGGGGTCGGAGGAAGGACCTGGAAGGAAGGAGTTCCAGGACGAGAGATGACTCTTTCACCACTTAGTGGAGGCTCCACGGTGACCGTCCCTGGGGGGGGGGGGGGGGGCGGGGAGGTTGGGGTGCGTGCCCTCACCTCCGTTGCAGATGACGTCCGGCTCGAACCAGCACGAGGGGTCGGGCCCGGGTCCTCCTCCCCCTCTAGGGAAATGCACCGGGGTCCCAGCCGAGCGGAGGGAGCCCCGGGTTGGGTCCAGCACGTATGTGGCGAACAGCTGGTCCCCCGCCGCATCCGTGTCCAGCAGCACAAACGGGGGCTCCTCGGCCCCTCCCAGGGCGCCGCAGAAGCCGGGGACCTGGGCGTCCTGGATGTGGCGGGCCACCGCTGCTCCGGACACCCAGCCGCCCCCCGCGGCTGCCCGCGCTCGCGCCACACCCCCCGCCAGCAAGAAGATCGCGTCGTAGATGGTGCCGAAGAGTGGGGACACCTGGCGGGGGGCAGTAGGGGCTCAGGGTCTGGGTCACGGCTGGCCCACCTAGCCTTGCACTGCTTCTCCCAAGTGCTCAAGCCCCTCCTGCATAGGTGCCTAGAAGCATAGACCGTTCACACCTGGGTCACACCTCGTTAGTGCTTCCGGGGATCCCTCAGCTCAGCGCTCTCTCCTCCTCTCCTCCCATTGGCTCTGTTCTCCCTTCCCCTCTCCTCATTGGCTCTCCCTTCCTCTCTCCCCATTGGCTCTTTCTCTCTATCCTTTGGCTCTGTCGTCCTCTCTCCCCATTGGCTCTCTCCTCCTCTCTCCCCATTGGCTCACTCCTTTCCCCTCTCCCCATTGGCTCTCTCCTCCTCTCTCCCCATTGGCTCACTCCTTTCCCCTCTCCCCATTGGCTCTTTCCTCCTCACTCCCCATTGGCTCATTCCTTTCCCCTCTCTCCATTGGCTCTCTCTTCCTCTCGCCCCACCAGCTCTCTCCTCCTCTCTCCTCATGGGCTGTCTTTTCTCCCCTCGTCCCCACTGGCCTTCCCAAGGCCGGAAGAAAAGATTCCGGGTTTCTAAGCTCTTCTCACCGTTGGTTAATCGTACTCTCCATCACCTAAAGCTCCTCTCTTCCGTTCCTGTCGGTTGCCTTGCTTATATTTTTAATATGATTACCTCTCATTCACCTAAAAGCCTCCTTTCCTATCTTTTGCTTGGCTTCTATTTTCTATTTTTCCTTCTTTTCTTTCCCCAAGGCTATTACGCTTATTCTTCCCAGTTGCCATCTCGCAGTGCCAGCCACCGTGTAAAGCAATAGGTGATACTGAGATATGGACAAGATAAGAGCCCCTGTCCCGAGCAATCTTTCTTCTAGTTGGGGAGGTGGGGATGTTAAGGTAGTGCCATGAGTGAGGGTAGGGGTGATTGGGGGCTGCAGACACAGGAAGGAGGGTCCCAACCCAGGCTGAGGGAGGAGGAGGAGGCTTCCAGAAGAAGTGACCATCTTTCAACGGATGAGTCAGAACTGTCGGGGGGGGGGGGGGGGGGGGGGGGGGGGGGGGGGGGGGGGGGGGGGGGGGGGGGGGGGGGGGGGGGGGGGGGGGGGGGGGGAGAGGAGGGACAGGGAGGAGGGAACAGCACACCCAGCAGCACAGAGGCAAAAGAGAAGGGCACATTTAGGGAACCCAAAGTAGCTCTGTCTGGCTGAAGTTCAAGGACGTTGGAAGAGAGGAAGGCATGAGAGACATGACAGGCCATTTGAAGAGACCTTCATCTATCCAGGGTGAGGGAAGCCCCTGGGAGGCTCTGAACAAGAGTGTGACACAGTCAGATTTGTCAGGTTTGATGGTTGGGTAGAGAAAGACCCGGGCCAGGGAAGCATCGAAGCAGAGTCCACGTGGGAGGTTCTGTTTCAGGATTTAGATCAGAGGTACTGCGGCCTGAACCAGGGCAGTGACAGTGAGAATAGAGAACGAGATGGATTCAAGTGACTTTTAAAAAGTAAAACTGACAGGAAGTGATGTCTGGATGTGTGTGTGTGGACGGGGGAAGGTTAGAGGAATCAAAGGGTGGAAGGCTGTGCTAGTCACTGCGAACTGAAGACAGTTTTCTCCACCACTTCCTCCCCATGCTCGCCATCCCATCTCACCACTGTCCCTAACTGCCTTGTTCTTTTCTTCTCATTCACTATTCCCATCCTTTCTTCCACTGGCTATTCCAAATCCTCTTCGAGGACACTATGGACATTGGCGGGGAATACTTCAACCTTCACACCCTTGATTCACAGCCCTCTCTCAAGTGCAGCACTTAGAGCGGGGTTTTTGTGGTGGTTAGTTTATTGCACACTGACATCTAAATTCCCATCGATTTCACTCCCCCTTAAAGAAAATGTTTTTAATGTTTATTTATTGTTGAGAGAGAGTGGTGGAGGGGCAGGGAAGGAGACACAGAATCTGAAGCAGGCCCCAGGCTCCGATCTGTCAGCACAGAGCCCGATACGGGGCACGAACTCATAGACCAAAGACCATGACCTGAGCCAAAATTGGACAGTTAACGGACTGAGCCACTTAGGCGCCCCTAGCCCCCTCCCCTTTCTGAGAATGGTCTAGAGTTAGATGGTCTGATCTGGGATTCTGGATTCTCAGGGAATCCTGGCTATTCGCTTGTTGTTGGGAGTAAGCTGTGGATGTAAATGATTATGGAAGCCCCTGGCTCCACCCACGGACCTTTCTGCTTTTCATTCAAGATGTCAAGGCTCTCCAAAAGTTATGACCAGCAGATGAAGCCCCAGAGGGAGCACCTCTAAAGTGGGCATGGAGGTTGGATCTGCACCTTTCCTCCTTCCTTGTTCTCTTAAGAACGCCAGCAGTGTAGGCGCACCTGGGTGGCTGAGCCCGTTGAGTGTCCAACTTTGGCTCAGGTCATGATCTCACGGTTTGCGAGTTCGAGTCCTGTGTCGAGCTCTGTGCTGACAGCTCAGAGCCTGGAGCCTGCTTCATATTCTGTGTCTCCCTGTCTCTTGGCCCTTCCCCTGCTCACACTCTGTCTGTCTGTCTCTCTCTCTCAAACATAAATAAATAGTAAAAAAATAAAAAATAAAAAGAACACCAGCAGTGTATTATAGACTGCATGTCCCAGTGGTGTTGGAAGTGGGTTCACTTTGAAGCTGACCGCAAGACATCACAGCATAGAGTCCACTAGGCTTTCCTGCTTGGATCTGGGCCTGAGAGGTCTCCTGGCCTACATCTGGAAGCAATCCGAGTACAAGATGCCCCAAGCCAGCCAAGAGCCTCTCCGTTATGCAGGAAATGTCAGACAGGGTAGAGCTGGTAGTCACTCTCTCCCACTGCCTCCATCCTCCCATCTCCCATGGACTCCATGCTCCTCTGATTCCCCTGATTCTAGAAGCTTCTCTTCTCATTGCCTCCATGCCCCTCTCCCTTCTACGGCATCTCCTGCTCTCTCCCCGCCCTCCCCTCTCCCCTCCTCCTTCCTCCCTGGTCCCTCTACCTGCTGCAGATCGAGGTCAGAGGGCAGCTCCCGGTGCTCCTGGGCCCTGCGCAGGCTGTCCATCACGCTGCCTCCAGGGGGACAGTGACGTGTGAGGGTGAGCACGGCATCGTGGGCCCTGCGAAGCTGGGAGCTGTTGGCGAGGGCGGCCAAGGCCTCGGGGCCGGGCGACAGGGAGTAGTGGAGCGTGTCGAAGGGCAGGAAGACCAGGGAGCCGTCGGCCAGGCCCAGCTCTTCGGCGGCCTCCAGCAGGCAGCGCTGCTCCTGGCCGCCCAGCAGCACCGAGTGCATCACCATGATCACCGCTGGGGACCGAGACCCCGGGCTCACTGCTGCGCCCCGCTGCGCGCGCCGCCGCCGCCCCCTCCCCCTCCCGCCCCCTGCGCGGGGACCTTACCTCTGACTCTGGGCCCGTCCCGGACCCTCCTCAGGGCCTCCCGGGCCCCGGACGCGTCCGCGGGTTGCATGGTGGTCACCAGGGCGACGGGCAGGCCCCGTGCCCTGAGGGCAGCGGACAGTACGCGCCCCGCCTCCACCCACAGGTCCTGGGGCGCGGTGACCAGGGCCACGCGCGCCCATCGGAAGGCGCGGAGGAGCGCATAGAGCGCGTCGGCCGCGGGCGTCACCGCGGGGGCCGTGGTGCCCGCCGCCCGAGTCCCGGGGCAGCCCCAGGTTACGAGCGCGACGCCTGCCTCCTGGGCCAGGAGCTCCGCCGGCCGGCACGCTGCGGGGTTCACCGGGCCCACGAGGCCCGAGACGCGGCCCAGCGCGGAGGACACCGCCCCCAGGGAGCCCGGCGTCCGGCACGGCTCGGGCAGCAGCGTGACCTCGAAGCGGGGGCTGCCGGCCCCGACGGGGTCGTGGTTCAGGCGGGTGGCGGCCAGGCGGGCGGCCAGGTCGGGGCGGGCGCGGGCGAAGATGGGGTCGCAGGCCCAGGGCCCCAGCACCCCCACCGTGAAGACGGCGGGGCGGGCGGGGGACGGCAGCAGCAGCAGCAGCAGCAGCAGCAGGAGCAGGAGCGGAGGCCGCGGCAGGGCCGGGGGGCCGCCGGGCAGGGACGGAGCCCACCGCGCGGGGGCGCGGAGCCAGGGGTCTGGAAACCCACCCGCACGGAGGGCGCACGCCGTCATTGCCGGCTTCTGGGAGCATAAGCAGCGTGGGATGAGCGACGGGGTGGGGGGCCCACAACTCTCTTAGGGCTCTGTCCGCAGCGCCCGGTTTCTCAAAGCCCAACTAGCCCGGGGGCATGTCCCCACTTCCACAGCCCCTCCTCTGGCTGGGACGACTATCTGGGAGTCAAGGGCATGGCCGCACCCCCCACACCCCGCTCTCCTGCTTCCTGTTCCCCTCTTGCCTGCCCCTCCTCCCTCATCGGAGCCGTCGGGGTTCAGTGGATCCACGCCCACGCCCTCTGTAGATCCATCTGGGGCGGAAGGGACCCGAATCCGTGCGCAGGAGCCTTTGCCACTCACCGGAAAGTCCGGGGCTCGGGCCCAGGCCCGGGGTGAGGGGTCACAGGGCGGACCCCCCTTCTGGCACCCTCCCGCAGGTCTCCGTTGCTAGCCGGGCCGGGCGGGGGTGTGGGGACAGCTGTCCAAGGTCCTTAATCTCCCCAAGCTGATTAGGGTTCCTTAATCAGGCAGGGGGGAGTCGGTGGAGGAGGGGGCTCCAGGCAGCCAGCAAACTCTCTTCCATGCCTCTCAACACCCCCCCTCCCCCCCTTGCCCCTCCAACAAAAGCCGCTGCAGGTTCCCCTTTTCAAGCTATTGCCTCATTACCCTGCTTAGCCTGGAAAGCGACGGATGTGCCCCTGGACACCTATGGGTGATCAGTTTCCGGGTGGGACCTCTGGTCTCATTCCCTCCAGTCATGTTTCCGCTTTTGGCAGCCGAGGCCGAGCCCCATCCCTTGGCTGGCAAAGTCTGTACCCCAGAGCCCAGTCTGATACCTGTTTCTCTCATCTGCCCACCCTCGATTCTCCGAGTTCCACTTCTCCGCGCCTAGAAACCAGTCCCTTTGGTCTATGGGAAGGCGGAAGCCCCGGAAATAATGGAAAGCGCCGTGGTCTTGGGCAGACCTGGGTTCAAATTCCTCCTTCCTGGCTTGGTGAACTGGGGACAGGTGCTTAATCTCTCTGAAGGTTGTTGTGAAAATTACCTGTGATGAGGAATATAATGTCCGGATGACAAAGATAAATAAGCCAAATCCAGCCTCCAGACGTGACACACTGAGAAAGACACCATAGCACATCTTTGTAATACTGTGTACGCAGTAGCGCACATCACTGAGGCTGTGCAGCACTCCCGCCGGAAGTGCTTTCATCAAGCCTGATATAATCAGGAGCAAACATCAGCTAAACACAAAATGAAGAACATTTTACTAAAAATTGGGGGCAAGGGGGGCAGGGACAGGACGGTAGTCTTCAAAGACATCAGTATTCTAAAAGACAAATAAACAGCAAGGAACTGTTCTAGATTAAAGGGAGCAAAAAAGACATGACGATTAAATGCAATACCTACCCCTGGCTTGGACTCTGCACCGTAGGGTTTTTAAAACTGCTATAAGGTTATAGAATTTATAGGGTTAAATGGCTTATGGGGTTATAAAAATGCTATAGGAAATATCAACATCAAATATGTCGGCTGACAAAAATGGGATATGAATGGGGGATTTGATAAAGTTATTTTATCACTGTAAATTTATAAAGTTGATAACTGTACTATAGTTATGTAAGAGACTCCCTATTCATAGGAAATACACACTAAAGTATTTATCTGTAAAGCACCATAATGTACGTAACTTACCTTCAAAAGTTAAGAAAAAAATATGTATGTATTATACATCACATGTATTACATGTGCTATGTTGTTTATATTACATATATCAAATAATAAACGAATGGGTAAAATGTTAAAACGAGGTAAACTAGATAAGGGGTATAGGAGTGTTCTTTGTACCATTTTTTATTTTTGCAGCATTATGTAAGCTTAAAATTCTTTCCAAATACAATGTTAATAAAAAATGTGTGGATAGGGGCGCCTGGGTGGCTCAGTCGGTTAAGCATCTGACTTCAGCTCAGGTCATGATCTCACAGTTTGTGGGTTCGAGCCCCACATCAGGGTCTGTGCTGATGGCTCAGCCTGTTTCAGATTCTGTGTCTCCCTCTCTCTCTCTGCCCCTTCCCCACTCATTCTCTGTCTCTCAAAACTGAATAAATGCTAAAAAAATTTTTTAAAAATGTATGAATAAAAAGAGAATATGGATATCAATTCAGAGTAGGAAAGGCTTTCTCAAACAAGATCCATAAAATACAAACCATAAAGAAAAAGATTGATACATTTGAAAACATTAAATTTAAAATTTCTGAGGGTACCCGGCTGGCTCAGTCAGAGGAGCATGCAACTCTTGATCTCATGATCATAGTTCAAGCCCCACGTTGGGTGTAGTGATTACTAAAAAAACAAAAACAAAATAACAACAACAAAACTTTATACAAAATATTTTAAAATTTAAAATTTTCTGGTCAAAAAAGCATAAAACAAAGAGAAAACATAAGCCAAAGACAAGATGATAGTTGCAAAACAATGACAAAGGTTTAGTACCCAAATATATATGAAAGAGATAAACAACCCACTACAAAAATGGGCAAATGATATGAACAGGCAAGTCATGAGAAAAGCCTAAGGAAAAATGTTTAACCTCCCTAATAATCAAAGAAATACAAAATAAAACAGTGAAATACTCTTAACATCTATCAGATGGCAAACAATAAGGTGTGACAATAGCAAATGTTGGTGAAATAGAAGACACCATGCCTTCATGTTGGTGAGGAAGATGTAAATCAGTGGGCTGTTTGGCAATGTTTATTAGAGTCAATGCAACCCCACCTGTAAGAACTACCTTAGAAAAACATATTTGTGCATGAACAGACTTGAGCAAGGAGTCATTCATTCATTCATTCATTCAGAAAACATTCATGAATTTCCACCATGACAGGCACTGTTTTAGGCTCTGGGGATACAATGTGAATAAAGAGTTTTAAGACCTCATGGAGGTGAACACTTGATCACTATAGTTAGGGATCTTAAATAAATGTTACTTATTTTTTTAGGTTTATTTATTTATTTTGAGAGAAAGAAAGAGAGTGAGCAGCAGAAAGGCAGAGAGAGAGAGAGAGAGAGAGAGAGAGAGAGAGAGAGAATCCTAAGCAGGCTCCATGCTGTCCAAGCAGAGCCTGATTCTGGTGGGGCTCAAGCTCACAAACTGCGAGATCATGACCTGAGCTGAAATCAAGAGTCCGATGCTTAACTGATTGAGCCACTCAGGCACTCATTAAATAAGTTTTAAATAAAGCATTCTGAGGGGCACCTGGATGGCTCAGTTGGTTAAGCGTCCAACTTCAGCTCAGCTCATGACCTCCCAATTTGTGACTTTGAACCCTGCCAAGCCGTGTGCTGACAGCTCAGAGCTTGGAGCCTGCTTCAAATTCTGTGTGTGTGTCTCTCTCTCTGCCCCTCCCCTGCTCTCTCTCTGTCTCTCAAAAAATGAATAAACATAAATAAATAAATACATAAATAAATAAATAAAACCTTTTGATGTCTGACCTGTAGTAGATTCTCAAAATCTAGTAGGTGTCAATGTTCATTTATATAGTCCTGGGCATCTTAGTTGTTTTTTTTTTTTCTTTTTTTTTCCACCTTACTTTCCATAGGATTATTTCCCCCAGAGCGCTCCTCTACTGACATAACATCTCCACTCGGAATCACAGATTCTCCGCTCAACTCTTCCATTTCACAGATGATGAGACTGAGGCCTCGAGACTAATTTGGCTTTGTCCAGAATCTCCTGATTTTCTTCTGGGGTCCGTGAAGTGACAGGCAATAGACTTTGGAATGAAGAACAGATTTTTTTAAACTATTTTTTTATTGTGGTAAAATGTGCGTAGTATAAAATTTGCTTTTTTAGCTATTTTTGCATGTGCAATTCAACAGCATTAAATAGATTCACTGTCACCACTATCCACCCCTAGAACTTTCCATCGGGGCACCTGGGTGGCTCAGTTGGTTAAGCATCCGGCTTCGGCTCAGGTCATGATCTCACTGTTCATGGGTTCGAGCCCCGTGTCGGTTCTGTGCTGACAGCCAGCTCAGAGCCTGGAGCCTGTTTCGGATTCTATGTCTCCCTCTCTCTCTGACCCTCCCCTGCTTGCACTGTCTCTCTCTCTCTCGGAAATAAATTTAAAAAAACATTTAGAACTTTCCATCATCCCAAACCGAACCATACCCAGTGAACAATAACTCCCCATCTCCCCTCCTCCCAGCCTGGCAACCACCATTCAAAGTCTCTATGACATTGACCACTCTCGGCACCTCATAGAAGTGGGATCATACAGTATTTGTCCTTTGATGTCTTATTTATTTCACTCAGCACAATGTGCTCAAGGTCCATCCGAATTGGAGCAGGTGTCCGAATTGCCTACTTTTTAAAGGCTGAATCCTAACCCACGGGATGTATATTCCACGTTGTGCTTATTCATTCATCTGTCCGTGGACTCTTGTATTGCTTCCACTTTTTGCCGATTGTGAACGATGCTACCGTGAACATGGCTGTTCAAATACCCATTTAAGTTCCTGCTTTCAATTCTCGTGAGTACGGACCTAGAAGAGGAACGGCTGGATCATATGCTGATTCTCTGTCCAATGCTTTCAGGGACTGCCTTACTGGTATTCATAGCGGCCACACCATTCTATATTCTAGGGGCGGAAGTGTTTAAATCCATCCTGTTCCTCATGCCAAGGTGACACAGCCAGACTCCGGGCCCGGAGTCTGCCCCCCACCCCCCTGTCCGGTGACCCATTCCAGAACTTGTTTTTGTTTCTTGTGTCTTACCTGCTAAATTTGCATTCGATCTGAAGCTAAACAGCCCTCTTACGTAGAGGGTGGGGCCAGCTCTTAAAGCAGCAGATCCCGCTGGAGTTACCAGAGGGCAGAATTAAATTTAAATCCAAGTCCTATAAATAACCTTGGCTACAGGTGGAGCTCCTCCTTTGGAAGGTCCTGGTTTCTCTGCTTGTTTAGAGAAGGGCAAATGTCGTGCGGGAGTTTTAGTCTCTCAGCCACCCCCCATGAAGTCATGAAATTTGGACTTGACAGAAGGAATTAGAAGTTTCTGTCTATGGAATCGCTACAACAGTACACTAGGAAACCCATGATTCCTTAAAGCTTAGATGATGCAAAAGTACTTTTTATCCAATTTGGCTCGAATCTGAGAGTAGCAGACAAGTCCTGGGGGAGTCTGATTCTTAAAAAATAATTCAAGTTGAGTTAGAAAAGAACACTGAATCTAAAATAGAAGCAAAAGCCAGACTTGCAATGCAGTTTGTCATAGTTAAAGAATAGTGATGAGGGAACACAGAAATAGATCATGTTTCCCTATGAAATTAGAAAATGAACTTTGAATCACCATTTTTGGGGGCTCTTGGCTGGCCCGATCAGAGGAGCGTGTGAGTCTTGATCTCGAGGTTGTGGGTTCGAGCCCCACTTTGGGCATATAGGTGACTTAAATAAATAAAGCTTGAAAAAAATTTTTGAGAGGGGCATCTCGGTGGCTCAGTCAGTGAAGCATCTGACTTAAGCTCAGGTCGTGACCTCATGGTTCATGGGTTTGAGCCCCCACGTGGGGCTCTGTGCTAACACCTCGGAGCCTGGAGCCTGCTTCGGATTCTGTGTCTACCTCTCTCCTTGCCCCTCCCCTGCTCACGTTCTCTCTCTCTCTCAAAAATAAAATAAACATTAAAAAAATAATAAATTACCATTTTTGTTTTTTCTGACTACAGAAACAACGCAGGTTTCCTGTACAAATTAAAACATACAAAAATGAGTAACAAAGGCAAGCCCTACAATGACAGCCACTGTTAATAGCTTTTTCAAGAAACACATAGTAGATGGGGCACCTGGGTGGCTTAGTAGGTTAAGCGTCCGACTTTCGCTTAGGTCATGATCTCGCAGTTCGTGGGTTCGAGCCCCGTGTCGGGCTCTGTGCTGACTGCCAGCTCAGAGCCTGGAGCCTGTTTCAGTCTGTGACTCCCTCTCTCTCTGACCGTCCCCTGCTCACGCTGTCTCTCTCTCTCTCTCTCCTAGAAATAAAATAAAAATATTAAAAAAAAAACCCGTAGTAGAAAATGTATCATTTTATGTAATGCTCAACACTGTCCTTCTCTCCGCAAGAGTATCTTATTTTATATTTGTTGCATATAAAGGCAACATATTTAACATGGATAGGATGAAAAATAAAATACATTAAAGAAAGAATTCTGTGAAAGTCCCCCTCTCTGTGCCCTCCTTAGTTCACCTCTTTGAGTAGGCGGCCACTGTTAGATTCTTATTTATCCTCTGGGGATCTTTTGAAGTCCACAGGCAAATAAGAGCATATTTTCTTACAGTTCCCTTTGACATAAAAGGTAACACTGTTCTATAATTTGCTTTTTGATTCTGCTGGTAGATCTTGGAGGTCTTTTTCTGTCTTGCTTCATAGAGAGATGGTTAGAGCTGCATAGTATTTCATTGAATGGAGGCAACAGAAAGCGGTAGACCAATTGCTCGTTTCCCTCTGACTAGCTCTGCTCCAATACATAACCTCATGCAGACCTGATTTTGCACATCTACAAGCACACCCCTGGAGTACATTGCCAGGTCAAGGGTATATGTGCTGTGACTTGGTTAGATGCGTCCAGTTGTCCACGTAGGGATTATACCGATTTACAATCCCACCAGCCTGGATACAGAATGCAGTTTTGAAATCTCCCAATTTGAGGGGATGCCCTCAGTCAGTTGAGGGTCAGACTTTGGCTCAGGTCCTGATCTCCTGGTTCGTGACTTTGAGTTCCGCATCTGTGCTGACAGTTCAGAGCCCGGAGCCCACTTTGGATTCTGTGTCTCCCTCTCCCTCTGTCCCTCCCCGACTTGCTCTGTGTCTCTCATTCTCTCAAAAAATAAATAAACATTTATTTTTTAAAAATATTTTTATTTATTTCTAGGAGAGAGAGAGAGAGAGACAGCATGAGCAGGGGAGGGTCAGAGAGAGAGGGAGATACAGACTCTGAAATAGGCTCCAGGCTCCGAGCTGTCAGCACAGAGCCCGACGCAGGGCTTGAACCCACGAACCGTGAGATCATGACCTAAGCGAAAGTCGGATGCTTAACTGACTAAGCCACCCAGGTGCTCCATAAATAAATATTTAAAATAAATTTTAAAACATCTTCCCATCTGATATTTGGAAAAAAATGGCAGAGAAAACACATCTCGGTGTGGCTTAAATTTTTAGCTCTCTTATGAGTGAGGACGAATATGGTTTTGTGTTTCTAAGCCATTTGTTTACCATATTCTGAGAATTGTCGGTGTATACCCCACTTTTCTTGGATTATTGTTATTTTTTTATTGTTATTTTTCTTATACAATGTTTTTAAATGTTAGGAGAACTTTTAAAAAGTTAGGAGAATTACACGTTTGTGATTTGATTTGTGAAAGTATTTTCCAGAGTGTGTTGGGGCGCCTGGGTGGTTCAGTTGGTTGGGCACCCAACTCTTGACTTCGGCTCAGGTTGTGATCTCACGGTTCGTGAGATAGAGCCCCGTGTCAGGCTCTGTGCTGACAACGCAGAGCCTGCTTGGGATTCTCTGTCTCTCTCTCTCTGCCCTTTCCCTGCTTGCGCATGCTCTCTCTCTCTCTCCCCCTCCCCACCCCCTTCTCTCTCTCTCAAAATAAGTAAACATTAAAAAATTAAAAAACATTTTCCCAGTGTGTGTGTGTGTTTGACTCCTGGTTTCTTATAACGTGGGTGTGTTTTTGACAAGCATATTTTTTTAATTTTTTTTTTAATTTTCTTTTTATTTCTAGGAGAGAGAGAGAGAGACAGTGTGAGCAGGGGAGGGTCAGAGAGAGAAGGAGTCACAGACTGAAACAGGCTCCAGGCTCTGAGCTGGCAGTCAGCACAGAGCCCGACGCGGGGCTCAAACCCATGAACTGCAAGATCATGACCTAAGCGAAAGTCGGACGCTTAACCGACTAAGCCGCCCAGGCGCCCCAGACAAGCATATTTTTAAGTGTGTATTTAAAAACTTTTTAAATGTTTTTTTGGATTTTAGGGCATTGTTTAACAAGCCTTGGCTAGGCCAAGGTTATAAATGAATTCTCCCACTGCTTCCTTCAAGGACTTACATTTCACTTTTGATGTTTAAATCCTTGAGCCATTTGGAATTTGTCTGCATCAGTTATGGATCCAATAGCATTTTCTTCTGCTGGCTCCGGCTGCCCTGTTCCTATTCCCTGAGCAATTTAATTCTCCCTCATGTTCATCATAAAGGGCATTCCTGAATCTATCTGCATTGATTTCTGGGCTTTTTCTTCACTTCCATTGGTCAGTCTGTCTAATATGAACCAGTAACATACTGTTTTCATTACTGAAATAATATTTCAAAATAAGTAATAGAGCTACTCTCCACCCACTCCCTTCCCAAGTCTCATTGCTTTTCTTTTCCAGAAATTTCCTGGCTATTCTTAAAGACTAATTTTTAAATATAGCCTTTACGATCAGTTCGTCTAGTGTTTTATTCCAAAGCACTAATCTTTCCATTGTTATGGTATTAAATTAAAAACTTAATTTATGAAAGATTTCTATTTTATAATGTTAAGTCTCTCTGTGCAAGAATATGACACATATGCTGGCTTGTTCGAGTCTACCTTTGTGAAAAGTTTTAAACTTCTCTTCAATGTGTTTCTTAAGTTTTCTAGAAGGTATTTGTCTTTCAGTTGCTCTTAGAGGGTTTCCCGTTATATCTTCTGACTGGTTGTTGCTGTTCATTTCTGGTTTTCTCTTTATACTATACCTTGGGCATTTTCCCATGGTCCTGGATATAGATTTACCTCATTTCCTTAAATAGTGTTCCTCTGTTTGAATGTATATAAAGGGAAGGACCTTGGGATGGGAGATGATCCAGGTGGCCCTAAATGCCGTCACAGGTGTCCTTATAAAAATGCAATTATAAAGAATGTATAGAATATAACATATTACATAACATATATGATGAGTATATATACACTATATATATATAATATGTATATATATATAAGAGTGTACCATATAAGGAAGCAATGTGACAACTCAGAATATGCTATCCTGCTGTCCTTGAAGACAGAAGGATCATGAGCTGAAGAGTATAAAAAACGCAGCTCAGGGCGCCTTGGGGGCTTGGTCAGTTAAGTGTCCGACTTTGG
Organism: Hyaena hyaena; assembly: GCF_003009895.1. NCBI lineage: Eukaryota > Metazoa > Chordata > Mammalia > Carnivora > Hyaenidae > Hyaena > Hyaena hyaena. The sequence goes on from NW_024080689.1 coordinate 3,660,202, forward strand.
CTCAGGTCATGATCTCATAGTTCCTGAGTTCAAGTTCTGTGCTGACAGCTCAGAGCCTAGAGCCTGCTTCTGATTCTGTGTCTCCCTCTCTCCCTGCCCCTCCTTTCTCTGCTCATGCTCTGTCTCTCTCTCTCTCTCAAAACTAAATCAACATTAAAAATTAAAAAAGAAATGAATCTCTAGAAGCTGGAAAATGCCAGAAAATGGATCCCCTAGAACCTCCAGAGAGTCTCAAGAGAGAGCTCAGCCTCGTTTACACCACGAGACTGCCTTGGACATCTGACTTCCAGAACCGTAAGCAAATAAATACGTGTTATTTTAAGCCACCAAGTTTGTGGTGATTTGTTACAGACGACCCAGGAAATGAATACATGGGCCTCTCTCTGCTTTTGTGTGTGGTATATTGGGTCTAACGCGAGAAAGTTGGACTTACAGCCTAGAAGAAGATTCTCTTCCAAATGAGCATCAAGTGTATCAGCAAATATATTTGAGGGGTGTCTGGGTGGCTTGGTCGGTTAACTATTCAACTTCAGCTCAGGTCATGATCTCATGGTTCATGAGTTCGAGCCCCACATTGGGCTCCGGGTCCTATATGTATATATTTGATACCAAGTTCCCAATAACACATTACATTTGGACCTCAACCTCCAATGACAGAGAATTTCTAGAATTTTCTGTATGCTGTTCTTTTCCTTAACAACTGAAAGCGCAGTCCACCGGTCCCCCCACCTCAAATCCAAGGAACACCCTCTTGTAGGAAACGATCTTCATCTATGTCTCAACTGTATGCAACTTATGAAAATTATGCTCTCAACATGCCCATTTTCCCCTTAGATAAATAAAAATCAGTAAAAGTGAGGATATTGTCAAAATGGAAAACAAGCTTGTCTGGCAGGATATTTAAAAATCTGGATTCTCCACGGAATACAACTATGTGGTTTGAAAGTTGAATGAACAGTTGACCCCTGGACAATGCGAGGTGTAGGGTCACGACCCTCACGCAGCTGAAAATCCACATATAACTACTGACTCTCCCAAAATAGAACTACTAATAGCCTATTGTTGACCGGAAGCCTTACAATACAAGTCAAGTAACACGTTTTGTATGATATATGTGTTATATAGTGTGTTCTGACAATCAAGTAAGCTAGAAGAAAGAAAATATGATTAAGAAAATCATAAAGGGGAGTCTGGGGGGCTCAGTCGGTTAAGTGTCTGACTTCGGCTCAGGTCATGATCTCCTGGTTCCTGAGTTCGAGACCCACGTCGGGCTCTGTGCTGACAGCTTGGAGCCTAGAGCCTGCTTCCAATTCTGCGTCTCCCTCTCTCTCTGTTCCTCCCCTGCTTGTGCTCTGTCTCTCTCTCAAAAATAAAGATAAAAAAAATTAAAGACAAATTTTAATAAAAATTAAAACAGAAAGAAAGAGAAGAGAAAGAAAATCATAGAGACCATGACCTGACCCAAATTTGGACCCTTCACTGACTGAGCCACCCAGGTGCCCCTATAACTTTGGGGTTTTTTAGATTTCACAAATAAGCAAGATACAGTATTTGCCTTTCTCTGTCTGATTTGTGTCACTTAGCATAATCCCCTCCAGATCCATCTATGCTGTCACAAATGACAAGATTTCATTCTTTTTTATATCTAAGTAATACTTCAGGGTGTGCGTGTGTGTACCGAATTTTGATCCAGTCATCTCGGCTGCTGTGAATCATGTTGCAGTGAACACAGAGGTGCGGATGACGCTTCAAGGTAGTGATTGCATTTCCTTCAGCTCTGTACCCAGAAGTGGAGCCACTGGATCATATGGTAGTTTTAATTTTTTTTGAGGAGCCTCCATGATGGTTCCCAGAGCGGCTGCACCAGTTTGCATCCCCAGCAGGTGTGTTCCAGGGTTCCCTTTCTGCACGTCCTCACCAACACTTATTTCTTGTCTTTTGGATGACAGTTACTCTAACGGGTATGAGGTGACATCTCCTTGTGGGGTTTGGTTTGGCTAGTTTTTGACACTTCTCTTTCCTCCTTTCCACTCACTCCACCCCCAACCAGACTCTAAATTCTAGAATTTTTGTTCCATATTTTAAAAAATATATATTTATTAATATTATTATCATAATAATATATAATATTTAAATTATTTCTAATTTAGCAATGTATATTAAATGACTATTTACTTAATATTAATAAATAATAATTAAATAAACAATATTAAAAAATAGATAACATATTTATATTATATATAAATAATATAATAAATACAGTCTTTATTACATCTTATATAATATATGTTATATATAATACACGTTATTATAGAATATATGTTTACATACTATATAGTATACGTTGTATATCATATATTATATGTAACATATTATATATCATATATTATATATTGCATTTATATATTATATAAATACATAAGATGTATAATCTATAAAATCTATGTATCTTTTACGTTTTAATATTAAGTCTTTTCCGTCTCTGTGATTCTTTCTAATCAATTGCACTTTCTCAAATACTTAGGAGCCGCAGTTAAGACTTAACCACATGTTTCACTGGCTTCCTTTCCCACCATTGTTTCTGGTTTATCGTGGTTCAGCATTTATCGTGTTCTAAATTCTGATTCGTGTTTATGAAGCGGGGTTGTAAAGCCACACGCACGCTCGGATCTGTGCATGATACAGGCGGCTTCATGTCTGCCTGAGCTTTTCTTCCTTCCTTCCTTCCTTCCTTCCTTCCTTCCTCACTGCTGGCAGTGGGAGAAAATCCGCTAACTTGATGGTGAGTGGAATCTGTCTGCTCCAGATTAGATGCTCTCTTTGGAGTAAATTCACAGTCATTTCCAAGTTTACCTTCTCCACAAGGTGGTCCTTCCGCCTTCTCACCGCCTCTCCCAAGGCGGCATCGAGGCACGGCGGGAGGGGGGTGGCTGGCTCTGGGTTGTCCTCAGCTGTGTCCCGACCCAGGCTGGGCTGGCGTCGGGACAGGTGTGTGCTGGGAACAATAGATCCCCCCTGGCCCTGGGCATGTCGTGGCGTTCACTGCTTCCTACCGACCCTCCACACGCATGGCCATCGCTGCCTCCTCGCCCCCCCCCCGCCCAAGGCCTCAACGTGGCCTGCAGGCTCCTCCGTAGATTGGCATCAACCTCAGTGTCAAGCCAGGAGCCCTGGGTCTCCTGCTTCCCATCACATCCCGAGAGCTCGTCTCTGTTCCCTCCTGCTTCCCCTCTTCTGTGCTCTTGCTCAAGTCCTTCTTGGGACGCGACGTGAGGGGCTTCTTCTGGTTTGAAACACATCCCTGCCTGTGCCCACGAGCTCCCCCAGACCCACCTGGATGGTTCCTCCCTCCCAAGACTCCCCCAATTCCAGACCAAGGAGGGAAAAGAAGAATGTTCGGGCCGAGATCTTCCGCACCCCTTCCCTCCCCCTTCCCTCCCTGTCCTCCAGCGCCCGAGGAGTGAGGCTGTGCTTCCCTAGGAAGAAAAGCTAAGCTCTGTCTCCCAGGGGGCCGCCCCTGCCCTTCCCCTCCCCCCTCTTCGGACCCTGAGCCTTGCCTCTTATGAGCATTCTGCCTTTGCATCGGCACGACTGATTTCTTTTATATTGGCACCGTGGACTTGTCTGGAAATAGGATTTACTAAGGATGGAAATAGATGAAATAGTTATGAACCTAAAGACAGTCTTCGAGGGGCGCCTGGGTGGCTCAGTCAGTTAAGCGTTGGACTCTCCATCTCGGCTCAGGTCATGATCTCACGGTTTGTGAGTTTGAGTCCCACATCAGGCTCTGCGCTGACAGTGTGGAGCCTGCTTGAGAGTCTCTCTCTCTCTCTCTCTCTCTCTCTCTCTCCTTCTCTCTCTGCCCCTCCCTCACATGCGTTTTCTCTCTGTCTCTCAATAAATAAATAAACTTTAAAAAAAAAGACAGTCTTCAAAAATGTGCTAAGAGAGTTCCTTGACTGGCCTTGTAAATCACAAGGTTTTTAAACAGTGTCCATTCTGTTGAGTTTTTCATTTCTGTCACCGTATTCTGAATTTCTAGAAGCCCTTTTCTCTGCTCCTTTTCCTACAAGAGATTGGTTTGGGAGGGGAAGGTTTCTGATTGTAGTAAAATATATATAACCTAAAACTCGTTATCTTATTCATTTTTAAGTGTTCAGTTGAGGGATGTCTGGCTGGCTCAGTCTGTGGAGCATGTGACTCTTGATCTCAGGGCCATGAGTTCGAGCCCTATGATGGGTGTGGAGCCTACTTAAAAAAAAAAAAAAGGTGTACAATTTCCTGGCCTTAAGTACATCACATAAAATATCTCCACCCCCGATTTTTTCATTATCTCCAATAAAAAACTCCGTGCCCATTAACCAATAAAATAACTTCCCTCTTTCCCCCTCCCTCTAGCTTCTGGTGACAGTCCATCTACTTTTTGTCTCTCTGCGTCTGTGTTTTCTAGATACCTCACACCGGTGGTATTGTACAGTATCCATCCTTCCGTATCTGGCTTATGTCACTTACTGTCATATTTTCAGGGTCTATTCGTGGTATCGCATATATCAGAGCTGTATTCCTTCTAATAGCTGGATCATAGCTCATCGTGCGCGGCTGCCACAAACCAGGTAGGTTTTCTGTGAATGCGGCATTTTGTCGTAAACGTGGTTGAGCTGTTCGTTTGACTATTTCACGTGCATCTGTATTTCCTCCTTTCCACTGGGGACCATTCTTTTCCACCTGGCCCTTCCCGACTCCCCTTCCTCAGGACGCGGACAGTCTTATTCGCCAGGCGGGTCTCCGTTGTCCCATCGCACTTCAGCCTGGTTCCGGAAGTGGAAGAGGCTGGAGGCTGGGGTGAGCACCCTGGTATTTGCACAAATCAGTTTTTGCTTCTTCCACCGCTTAGCAGAACAGAAGGCTGTCACCCCTGGGTGCTGTGCAAGCGGAGACAAGGGAAGCAGGCACGGCTCCCCGCAGGGACAGGACCAGCCACTGGGCCCCCCAAGGGCAAGGCCTGGGGCTTTAGGGGCTGGAGCGGCGCAGACCCAAGGGCACCTGGGGATACTCTGCTCGCAGCTCTGTGCAAGGGGGGGCCACTCTGTCCCCAGCCTCCCCTGTTCTGCCTCGGGGGGGGGGGCTGGCAACTATGGAAGTGGCTGATGGACCATACTGGTGCTGCACCCTTCACCTCTGGCTTCCCCACCCACTTCTGCGTAGGCCTTGGCAAGTCCCCCGCTGGCGTAGTGAGGGAGGAGGGACAGGGTGACCGGCCACTAGGTGCAGCTCAAAACCCCTCTGGCCTGGGCATGCAGGCCCCACCCCAAGGCCGTTTACTCGGAGCAAGTTGGGGCACCTGGGTGGCTCAGCCGGTTAAGCATCTAACTTCAGCTCAGGTCATGATCTCACGGTACGTGGGTTCAAGCTTCGCATCGGGCTCTGTGCTGACAGCTCAGAGCCTGGAGCCTGCTTCAGATTCTGTGTCTCCCTCTCTCTCTGACCCTCCCCTGCTCACACTGTCTCTCTCTCTCAGAAATAAATAAAACATTTTTAAAAATTTAAAAAAAGAAGAAAAAAGTGGTGAGAAAAGAGAGGAGAAGGGCGCCTGGGGGGCTCGGTTGGTTGAATGTCTGTCTTCGGCTCAGGTCACGATCTAGCAGTTCATGAGTCCGAGCCTCATATCGGGCTCGCTGGTGTCAGAGCAGAGCCTACTCCGGATCCTCTGTCCCCCTCTCTCTTCCCCTCCCCTGCTCATGCTCTCTCAAAAACAAAGAAACATTTAAACACAATTGAAACCAAAAGCCAACAAAGTTATCCTGGACTGGATTTTACCATTCTACTGTATTCCAGTTTTCTGTTCCTCTTCTATTTTCCTACTTGTTTCCCCCTTTCCTGATAGTTACAAAAATGGATTCCTAAGGGCCCAGCACATTCGAAACCCACTTCCTGATTTGGGGAAAGCCCCACCAACATGTTTTGTTCAGGATTATGGTTCTGAGCGACAAAGTATTATGGGGAACGTCCGTAATCCAGATTAGAAATAGCAGAGGTTACGCATTTTTTAAACTAGAAAAGATGCTCTAACGTAACCTAGATACAGACAGGCGGCGGGGACACGCGGTCGTTTGAAACCAAAGCCCTGAGTGGGGGCGCTGAAAACACAGTGTTTTCCACCAGGGGGCGCTGTAGGCCACGTCTGAAGATTTTCAGAAGAATTGTTTCTTTGTGTCTTTCTGATGCCGCTTTTGAACAGGATTCTCCTGGTAGCGGAGGGAGGGCCTGGAAACCAGACTCCATCAGAAGCCTCGGATCTTATTACTGAAAACTTGAGGGCCGGGGCCCACTTCGGGCGCAGCTAGCGGCAGGTGTAGACGACCCATCTCAGACTTCGCTGAGAAGTCAGTGCTCAGCCTCACTGCCCCAGAGGCCCCCCTCTCCCAGGGGCAACGTGGAGGCGCAGCCTCTGGCCTTCTATCCAGCAAGCTCACCTGACGGGTTGGTCAAAAGTCTAGGAATGGAGTCTTGACTCCCGTTGGCCTGACCCTGGTCAGGCGTCCACACAGTCACGGACAAGGTGATGGCTTGGCAGGGACTGGGTCACACGGGGCTGGGGGGGAGGCGTCTACAGACTTAGACGGTGCTGCTGAAAGCAGGGTGAACACGTGCTGGGCTGTCCCCAGAAAGGCAGGGAGGACACAGAACAGGACATCATGCAGGGGCGCCTGGTTGGTTAAGTGTCCGACTTTGGCTCAGGTCATGATCTCACGGTTCGTGAGTTCAAGCCCCGCATCGGCTCTGTGCTGACAGCTCAGAGCCTGGAGCCTGTTTCGGATTCTGTGTCTCCCTCTCTGACCCTCCCCTGTTCTCTTTCTCTCTCTCTCAGAAATAAATAAAGCATTTTTTTAAAAAAAGAAAACGACATCATGCAGACATGGGGACAGACTCTTGCGTGATCAGCCTCAGGTCGGAGGAGAGATTCCCCGGCCCCTGTGATAGGCACTCAGTGTCTGCAATGACCTTAAAGACAGGGCAGGGCGGTCCAGGTAGAGGATGCAGCTGGAGTTTGGTCCCGTGTCGCCAGGGGATGGGGATGAACAAATGATGCGCTCCTGGAAAAGCGCTGGGAGTCAGGAAGACACGGGTCCCCGAACTCGCAGCTCCGGGGTGTGTGGAGGCTGGGGGGACCCTCTGAGCCAAGGAGCCTCTGGGTAAAAGAAGGAAGTGGAGGGGAAATACTGTGCATGTAGGTCAAAAGCAGGAAAACAATGAACCCCAGATCACAGGTCAGTTTATCTCCACTCCATCCAAAGCTCCAGGAAAATAACTATGAAGGAATTCAAAGGGCATGAATGCACAGGGAGGAAAGGAGAGCAGAGAAGAGAAGTCAGCGTTCTGGAAACCAGGGAGAGTGGGGATGAGCTCTGATTGATTCGGGAGAGGAGAGAGCTACGGCCAAGTGCTGGTGGGGACCTGCCTCAAGAAAGCAGACTCCTTGGGGCGCCTGGTTAGTTCAGCTCAGCCAGTTAAGCACCAGATTCTTGGTTTCCGCCCAGGTCACGATCGCAAGGGTTTGTGGGTTCGATCCCCGCATTGGGCTCTGCATGGACATCGCGAAGCCTGCCTGGGATTCTCTCTCTCCCTCTTTCTCTCTCTGCCCTTTCTCCACTTGGGCTGTCTCTGTCTCTCTCAAAATAAATAAATAAACTTAAAAAAAACCCTAGAAGCCTCAAGAACTGGAAAGATCAAGTGTTCTGTCTATTGATTTCCAGGTAATAAAATACCCCGATATTTAGTGGCTTGTCTGGTTAGTACAAACAACCATTTGTAATCCCAGGAGTCTGTGGATCGCTCTCAGTTCCCTCCCTGTGCTTCTGGCTGGGCACCCGAGATGGCTCATGGGTATGGCCGGGAGCTGGGGCGGCTGTCTGGTAGCTCAGCTGGGCTGCTGGGCAAGGACCTCTGCCTTCCATGTGGCCTGGGCTCCTGGCCCGGTAGCAGAGGAGCTGGCTGATGGTCAGCTCAATCCAGTTCTTCCTCAGGCCAGTCATTTCCCCCGTGCATTGGAACCTTGCTGGCAGTATTATCATAAGACCTGGTCGGGGCGCCTGGGTGGTTTAGTCGGTTAAGCGTCTGACTTTCGCTTAGGTCATGATCTCGCCGTTGGTGGGTTCGAGCCCCGCGTCAGGCTCTGTGCTGACAGCCAGCTCAGAGTCTGGAGCTTGTTTCTGATTCTGTGTCTCCTTCTCTCTCTGACCCTCCCCTGCTCACGCTGTCATTTCTCTCTCAGAAATAAATAAAACCTTAAAAAAAAAAAAAAGGATCTGGTGGCATAAGGTATTTGCATACTGGCAGTGGGGTCAGAGTTACAGTACGTAGGTGTAGATGTGACCCGAAATAGTCAGAGCCAAAAGATAACAGGCACAAGGGCCAGCCAGTGTCTCTCAGCTCCATGCCAATCAGGGTGGTGGCTTCCGTTCCACTTGGTTAGGTTCCAAAGGCATACTGGTGTCGGGGACTTTGGCTTCGCACTTTCAGATGTCCCGCGGGACTGACCCAAGAGGCAGGGTCATCTTTCGCTCCAAGCCTGTCTTGGAGCGTCGATGTGATGAGGTTTTGGGGTGATGGGGGTTCGGGGCTGCCGGACAGGAAAGAATTCTGCAAGACTTCTTTGGTGCCAAGAGGTGACTTTATTAGAGCATAGGGACAGGACTCGTGGGCGGGAAGAGCTGCTCCGGGACCATGAAGAGATTCTGACCTTGTACTTGGCAGGTGGGGGGAGGTGAAGTCAAGGGGGAGTTTCCGAGGGATACTGGAGGCCTGGCTCTTGTCAGCCTAAGGTGCTTTTTCCCTCTGGCAGAGTCTTAACATGAAGACGGCAGGGAGTTCTTGACCCAAGCATCTGTCAATGGGCTGCAGGGTGGAAGGAAATTTAGCTAAAAAAATTTTTTTTTAATGTTTTCTTTATTTCTGAGAGAGAGAGAGAGAGAGCATGAGAAGGGGAGGGGCAGAGAGAGAGGGAGACACAGAACCTGAAACAGGCTCCAGGCTCCGAGCTGTCAGCGCAGAGCCCGACGCGGGGCTCGAACCCACGAACCACGAGATCATGACCTGAGCCAAAGTCCAACACTTAACCGACTGAGCCACCCAGGCGCCCCAGAAGGAAATTTAGTTCTATCTGCCATTTCCTTCTGCCTTTGTTTCCCATGTCAGAGGTGATACAAGATCTCCCTCGCTGCACACCCTGTTTATTCATTCATGCAAACCTTTCTGTCTCCAGAGGGGACATTAAGTCTGGCTACTGTGCAGGCCATCACAGAAGCTGACTCCAGGCTCCGAGCTGTCAGCACAAAGGCTGATGCAGGGCTCGAACTCACTAGCCGTGAGATCATGACCTGAGCCGAAATCAGACACTTAACGGACTGAGCCGCCCAGGCCCCGAGACAGATTTAGAGTGTAAGCAGGGGAGGGGCGGAGAGAGAGAGAGAGAGAGAGAGAGAGAGAGAATCCCAAGCAGGCTCCGCACTGTCAGCACAGAGACCCCTATAGGGGCTCGATCCCACGAACTGTGAGATCGTGACCCTTAGTCAAGTCCAAGCGTCGGACGCCTAACGGACTGAGCCACCCAGACGCCCCTCAAGGCTATTTTCTTTTTTTCAGCCACAGCGGCAGCTTCCGTAACTGTCTCCCAAATGGCGATGTTGTGGTCTGACATCCCGGTGGTCATTGCTGGGCCGTGCCTGCCCCACGCACAGGGCTGTCGGCCGGCCGGCCCGTCGGCACCCTCTGACATCTAACAGGGCCGTCCTTCGAGACGTATTCGTTTCTTGTCCACCTGCTGTTCCGCACTGTTTCTAATTAGTGACCTGTGTGGGCTCAGGCGACTGTATGGGTTCCCACGGAGCGAGACCAATCGGTGTTGGCAGAGGGGCCGACTTGCGTGTGCTCTGTCCCCCACGCTGGGAAGGCGAGGCCGACTGCACTCAGACACGACAGCTGTCCCCGTCACGCGCTCAGGCAAAGGAGACAAGACCCCGGCACACGGAGTCTGTTCAGACGTCACGATTTGCAACCAAACTTGCACTTTTCGTCCTGTTAGCTGTACCCCGAACCCTCTCAGGCTCACTGTGGCCCCGGGGGGGTACTCACCACGGTTTGGGAACCATGGAGTTTGGGGCTTTGATGCTGATGCATCCCAGAAACGTCTGGTCTCCATCCCCTGAGAGTCTTACCCACTCCTGAGCATGTGGCCTTGAGTCTCCAGCCAGGGGTGGGGCCCAGGGACACAGGACCTTTCAAAAAAAAAAAAAATAATAAGGTCCTTATCTGATTAGACTGTGGGAGCATGGGCCCAGGCAGTTTGCAGGGAGGCTTTTGCACAGTCATCTTTTCCTTCTGGGTTTTTAAATTTCTCCAAACCAGGGCGAAGAGAGCAGGTTTGTTTAGGATCTCGCGATGCTGGTGGACAGCAGAAGTGAAGTGAATCCGGGAAAATCCGGAGAATGCTGCAAGAAGACCTTTGTTTTGACCTCGCCAAGGTCCTCATTCATCTCATTTCTTTTTTTTTTTTCATGTTTATTTTTGAGAGAGAGAAAGAGCAAGCATGAGTAAGGGAGGGGCAGAAAGAGGAGACACAGAATCCGAGGCAGGCTCCAGGCTCCAAGCTGTCAGCACAGAGCCTGCTGTGGGGCTCGAACTCATGGACTGATCCCCCTTTCTTTCCTAAGAAGCTTGCACTTTATACTGAACGCTGTTTTCTTCATTTATCAATAAACCAGGAATTCTCTCTCTATCAGTACATGGAGACCTTCCTCTTCCTTCTGACGGCTTATATTATATGCATAGTCATATCGATGATGTAGTTAGCTCATAATATATCCAAGTCAATTGCCATTACTGGACTTTTTTTTTTTTAATTTTTATGTCCTTATTTTGAGAGACAGAGACAGAGAGCGAGCAGGGGAAGGGCAAAGAGAGAGGGAGACACAGAATCTGAAGCAGGGTCCAGGCTCTGAGAGCCTGACGCAGGGCTTGAACCCACCAACTGTGAGATCATGACCTGAGCCGAAGTCAGACGATTAACCGACTGAGCCACCCAGGCGCTCCCTTACTATAGCTTGAACTCATATTTCTCTTATGACACAGCTTGACCTTCTTTTCCTGCACTTAAAGACTTATTTTATCATATTTTTGGTGAACTATCTCTTCGCATCCTTTGCTCATTTCCTCCCACAATTGGATTGGTGGTCCTTTTCTTCTTGATTTGTAGAAGCTCTGTGTATACTAGAGTGAGCCCTTGGTCTGTGATAGCAGTGGTACATATTTGCCGTGGATTGTTGTATGTCTTTTGACTTTTATTTACAAGTTCTCATTACACTTCCTATTTTGAGATCAGTGTAGATTCACGCAAAGTAGCCAAAAATAACACAGAGCCATCCGCTGGCCTTTCCCCCCAGATTCCCCCAAATGTAACATCTTGCAAACCTACAATGCAATATATTTCTGATGGTGTTTTTTGTTTGTTTAAGTTTTTTGTTTTCTTGTTTTTTCCTTTTCTGTGGCTTGAGGTGGTGGAATCTATCCATCTATTGACAACTTCTGGATTTTGACGCAGCCACAAGGGCTGCCTTGTAAGCTCTATGCCGCCGCCAGAGGAAGGAGAAACTTCCGTGAATCCCCTACTTCCGTGAGCAGGATAAAGGGTTTCCGAGGGAGCTGCCCTCATCCCCAGGAATTGTCTCCTGTCCCACATCACGACTGCGCTGTCCCCGCAGAGCCCACTTCCTGCGGCCTCAGCCTGTGAAACCGGCCTGGCGATGCGCGGTTTCTGGCCACCTGCACCGCGCTCGGCTCCCATCAGGAGCCCCTCCGCCCAGGAGTCTCCACCGTCAGGTCAGCGGCTGGGTGGGCAGACGTGGGGGGAGGGCAGTACCACTTTCAGCGTCCTGTCCGTCCCGCGGCCCCTCTGCTCGGGGAAAGCCCTCCACGGTCGGTCTTTCGACGACCCCGGAGCCTCCTCTTCTCTCCCCTCTCCCGCCTTCCCTGCCCAGTCGAGATTCAGGGGCTTTGAAGTCAAACTCATCCCCAGGCTACTATCGATCACCTGCCGTTTCTGCTGCTTAAGCCACAATTACTGGGCTTCCTACACTTGACCTGTAATTGAATTTCCTTGGGAACTCAATGGCAAGATTGATTCAGCCTAATTGAGTCAAAGATCGACTCTCAGGGCCCTTCATCTAGTCCCTGTCTCTGCCTGGGGCTCTCTGCTGACGCTCTAAGACTCCCACAGCTTTGGTTTTAAAAGTCAAGAGTCAGCTGACACCTTTTAAGTACTATTTCTTCAAATGACCCTATGGGACTTTACCTTTCTTTGCCTTCCCCGGTCTCGGCCAGGCGAGGGCAGAGGGAATCCGTTCTGAACCCGGCTTGCGTTCTCTCCACAGGAATGCTAACACGCGAGTTTTAAGGGGGAAAAAATCTGGTCTGGTTCAAAAGCAGGTTGGGAAATGAGTCAGGCAGGAGCTTAATTTCCTGGGCAGGTCAGGAAATGAGCTATTTGGTGTTTAAATTTTCGTGAGAGGAGTCAATGATAAAAAGAAAAAGAACCGGGGCGCCTGGGTGGCTTAGTCGGTTAAGCGTCCAACTTTCGCTTAGGTCATGATCTCGCGGTTCGTGGGTTCAAGCCCCGCGTCAGGCTCTGTGCTGACTGCCAGCTCAGAGCCTGGAGCCTGTTTCAGTCTGTGACTCCTCTCTCTGACCCTCCCCTGCTCACGCTGTCTCTCTCTCTCTCCTAGAAATAAATTTAAAAAAAAGAAAGAAAAGGGG
>NW_024080689.1:3673168-3679514 GCF_003009895.1 Hyaena hyaena
AAAAAAAAAAAGAAAGAAAAAAAGAAAAAGAACCCCCTTTTAAGATGGGGAAAGGATGCGAATAGACATTTCTCTAAGTGACCAGCAAGCACGTGGCAAGATGCCGGATGTCACTGGCCACCAGGGAACTGCACGTCAAAACCACAATGAGATATCGCCCCGCATCCAGCAGGATGGCTAGAATCAGAGAGAGAAGCGTAGGTGAGGTTGTTGAGAAATGGGACCGCTCATCTGCTGCTGGTGGGGATGCAAGTGTTGCAGCCGCTTTGGAAACAGTCTGGCCATCCCTCAAAAGGTTAACCACAGAGTGACGATATGACCCAGCAATTTCGATCCTAGGTACGTTTCTGAGAAATGAAAACACAGGTCTACGTAAAAACGTATACGCAAATACCCAAGCAGTATTTAAAAAAAATTTTTTTTTACGTTTGTTTATTTTTGAGAGACAGAGCATGAGCAGGGAAGGGCAGAGAGAGAAAGGGAGACACAGAATAGGAAGCAGGCTCCAGGCTCTGAGCTGTCAGCACTGAGCCCGATGTGGGGCTCGAACTCTCCAACTGTGAGATCATGGCCTGAACTGAAATTGGATGCCCAACTGACTGAGCCGCCCAGGCGCCCCCCCCAAGCACCATTATTCAAAACAGCTGAACAGCAGAGACAACCCAAGTGTCCTTTACTGGTGAGTGTGTGAACTAGATGTCGTATATCCATGCAGAGGAGTATTTCTCGGCCATCAAAAGGAACAAATCACAGGGGTGCCTGGGTGGCTCAGTTGGTTAAGCATCCAGCTCTGGTTCAGGTCATGAACTCATGGTCCATGAGTTCAAGCCCCTTGTTGGGCTCTGTGCTAGACAGCTTGGAGCCTGGAGCCTGCTTCTGATTCTGTGTCTCCCTCTCTCTCTGCCCCTCCCCTGCTTGTACTCTCTTCCTCTCTCTCAAAAACAAATAAAATATTAAAAAAAGAATAAAAAGAAAGAAATGGATAAACGGAAAGAAGTAACAAAGAGATGGACTATTAGAAAGATGGAGGTTCTCCTAAAGTAATTTGGGTTAGATCTTGTTTCTTTGATGCCCTTCATTTATTAGCTCTCGTAATTTTGAGGGGCTTTTCATTTCAGTTACAAGATGCGATAGCTTCAGTTCCTCCCCTTCTTTATGGAGATCTTTCGTTCTCTTCTCAAAGAGCTTTGTCAGAATTTTGGAGCTAAGTTAAATAGTGCTGATAATGTGCCCTGTCTTGTTTCTCTTTCAAAGAGGAATAATTCATGTTTCTCCATTAAGTGTAATTTTGACTTTTGGTTTTCAATAGAGCTTTTGTGATGTAAAAGAGACAATCTTTTATTGCTTTTAGGAAGAGTTTCAATGAAGAGTTCCCTTTTGGGATTTATAGAAATAATTATATGATTTTTACAATTTTTTCCAATAACATTATTGATTATATTGACGAGCTTTAGTGGGGAAAAAACAGAAATGGTTAAAGTATATGTTCCTTTTAAAGTTATAGTATATTCTGATGGTTAAAATTTTATCTAGAATTTTTGCATATCTGTTAATTCATGAGATTACCACAGAAGCTTTTTTTCTTAAAAGATGTTATTGTTTAGATATGGGTGATGATCAAAAATCTCTTTCATCAAAGAGAATAAAACAATGTACAGGGGCGCCTGGGTGGCTTAGTCGGTTAAGCGTCCGACTTTCGCTTAGGTCATGATCTCGCGGTTCGTGGGTTCGAGCCCCGCGTCGGGCTCTGTGCTGACTGCCAGCTCAGAGGCTGGAGCCTGTTTCAGTCTGTGTCTCCCTCTCTCTCTGACCCTCCCCTGCTCACACTGTCTCTCTCTCTCTCCTAGAAATAAATAAAACATTTAAAAAAAAAAACAATGTACAGAAAGGTGAAATAAATAGCAATAAAAAAATTGTAAAGCTCCAACATCATTAAGAAAAAAAAAACAAAAATGGGGCCGCCTGGGTGGCTCAGTCGGTTGAACATCTGACTTTGGCTCAGGTCATGATCTCACGGTTTGTAGGTTCGAGCCCCGTGTCGGGCTCTGTGCTGACAGCTCAAAGCCTGGAGCCTGCTTCAGATTCTGTGTCTCCCTCTCTCTCTGACCCTCCCCTGCTCATGCTGTCTCTCTCTCTCTCAGAAATAAATAAAACATTTTAAAAAATTAAAAGAAAAAACAAAAGTTAAATTGAACCAAAACAACAAATTGACAATTTTAAAAATAATCGCAGTTTAGAGGAAAAACAAACAGGTGCTTTTTTTTTTTAATGTTTTTTTATTTATTTCTAGGAGAGAGAGAGAGAGAGACAGCGTGAGCAGGGGAGGGTCAGAGAGAGAGGGAGTCACAGACTGAAACAGGCTCCAGGCTCTGAGCTGGCAGTCAGCACAGAGCCCAACGCGGGGCTCGAACCCACAAACTGCGAGATCATGACCTAAGCGAAAGTCGGACGCTTAGCCGACTAAGCCACCCAGGCGCCCCAAACAGGTGCTTTTCATGTATTGTTAGTGGGAATGGAAATCAGGACAAACTTAAAATTGCGTGAACGCACCCCAAACCCAGGAAAGTCAGTGAAAGAAGGAAGGAGATGGGGGAATACGAATGATTTTCAATTTTTGGTTTCTTTTTTGTACCTTCCAACTTTTTAACAAAGATTTTTTTTTTTAAAGTAGGCTCCACACCCAATGTGGGGCTTGAACTCACAACTCTGAGATCAAGAGCCATTAGGGCACCTGAGTGGCTCAGTCGGTTAAGTGTCTGACTTCAGCTCAGGTTATGATCTCACAGTTCATGAGCTCGAGCCCCACATCAGGCTCTGCGCTGGTGGTGTGGAGCCTGCTTGGGATTCTCTCTCGGCCCCCTCACCCCTTTCCAGCACCCTCTCTTTCTCTCTCTCAAAAATAAATAAACTAAAACAAAGAGTCACACGCTTACTAACTGAGCCTGCCAGGTGCCCTAATGCATATGTAAATATGCTAATAAAATATGCATATGGAAATGGAAACCACATCGAGATTTCACTACACATCTACCAGAATGGTTAAGATGAAAAAGATCGACAATGCCGAGTGCTTGTAAGAGAGGGAGGAAGGGGGGCCGTCGTGCGTTACTAGTAGGCGTACAAGCTGGTTCAGCTGCTTTGGAAAACCACCTGTCAGCTGTCGACTAAAGATAAAGAGACCCGCCAGCAAGTCCATTCCAAGGTCTATGCTCAACAGAATTAAGTGCACACGTCTACTAAAAACATGTACGAGAACATTCACCAGTGTTATTGATAACACCCCCAAACAGGAAACACCACGAGGGTCTGTTAAAGGACAGTGGCGAGATCTGGTATATTCCAACAAGATACCCCAGCGCAGGAGAGAAAAGAAGGAATGACAAACTGCTATGTGCGATAACACGGATGCATCTCACAGCCATCGTTTGGGCAAAGAAGTCAGATGCAAGAGAGTGTGTGTTGATGATTCTCTTTATACAAAGTTCAAGGAGAGGCACGAATAGTCGTTGGTGACTGGTAGCAGTGGCCGTTGCTGGGCAGGGGGTGAGCATTGACGGGGAGGGGGCTCTGTAGGGGATGGACATGGAAGTGCTCTGTTTTGGTCTGGACAACACCCACCTGGGTGTTTCCATATGTAAGATTTTGTCAAGCTTGAGATTTACACACTTTATGCAAGTTGCATCTGGATAAAAAGCTAGGTGAAAAAGTATACCCTACTTTAACTCTACTTCTGGGAAATCACCCTAAAGAAATAACCTAGGATCGGGGGCCTGGGTGGCTCAGTCGCTTAAGCATTTGACTTCGCAGCAGGTCGTGAGTTTAAGCCCCGTGTCGGGCTCTGTGCTGACAGCTCGGAGCCTGGACCCTGCTTCGGATTCTGTGTGTCTCTCTCTGCCCTCCTCTGCTCATGTTCTGTCTCTCTATCTCTCAAAAATAAATAAATGTTAAAAAATTTTTAATTTAAAAAACGAATAAACGTTAAAAAAATGTTTTTCAGGGGCACCTGGGTGGCTCAGTCAGTTAAGCGTCCGACTTCGGCTCAGGTCATGATCTCATGGCTCGTGGGTTCGAGCCCCGTATCAGGCTCTGTGCTGACAGCTCAGAGCCTGGAGCCCATTTCAGATTCTGTGTCTCCCTCTCTCTCTGACCCTCCCCTGCTCATGCTGTCTCTGTCTCTGTCTCTCTCTCAGAAATAAATAAAACATTAAAAAGTTTTTTAAAAAATGTTTTTAAGTCTATAGACTTTGAGGAGTGCCTTGGTGGCTCAGGTTGAGCGTTCAACCCTTGATTTTGGCTCAGGTCATGATCTCATGGTTGAGTCAGTGGGATCGAGCCTCGAGTTATGCGCGGGGCCTGCTTGGGATTCTCTCAAAATAAATAACACATTTAAAGTCTGTAGGCTTTGAGGAAAGCATCTGAGAGCCCTCCATACAGTAGGTGGGCTCCTCCGATCAGACGGAGGCCAGAACAGAAAGGCTGCAAAAGGCAGGGGTGATAAATTATTATCAACATCGGCAGTGCCGGCTTCTGGCACTGATGTGGCCCGGCCACAGCCACCAGCGCTGAGTCCACACTGTGTGGTTAAACCGTGTGGTTAGCAATACTGGCTTTAGAGCTCAGAGCCACCCTTAAATCATTTCGGCACCGACACAATGAGATGTTTTGCTCACCAGTTCTTGACTATTAGATATTATTTATTATTCTTATATTCGAATTTTGAAAGAAAATCCATGCACGTGGTAAATACAGAACTCAAACGACAAAAAGCGGTACCGAATGACAATTCTCTTAGTGAGAGCATCTCAGAAGACAAGGGGGAACCCAGGACACCTCCTTTTAAAAAAACTTTTTTTTTGAGACTTCTGATACAGGGAAAGAAAAAAAATCCCAAAGAACACTATTGTGAAGTAAGAGAAGAATATATGTTGGTCTCTGCTCCCCAGTTCCTGACACAAGGCTCTTGAAACCCTTGCTTCCTGGGTGGTGGGAGTATCCTTGGTTCTACTGAGGTGACTCTGGGTCAGGGCTGGTCACCGGGAAGACCAACCAATGACTGGAAGCTTGGAGGTTTCGCCCCGTCCCCTTCCCTGCCCATGGTCTATGTGCCTGCTGATGGAGCCTCTCTAAAAACGCTGGTTGGAGAGCTTCCGGATGGGTGATCATATCCACCTACTGCGTGACACTCCCCAGCTCCATGGGGACACCGGTCAGTATCTACATCCTTTAGGACACCCTTTCATAAAATGGTGCATTTCTCTGAGTTCTGCGGGCGGCTCTGGACTCTAGCAAATCAATCGGACCTCGGAAGGGGGTCATGAGGACCCCCCTAATTGCAGCCAAATCAGCCAGCAGCTGTGGGTAACCTGACCACCCACTCACTTGTGATTGGTTCTGAAGTGGGGGGGGGGGCACTTGCGAGGGGCTGAGCCCTCAGCCTGTGGGATCTGACGGCACCTCCGGACAGTGTCCAGATTTACCTTGCACTTGCCCTGACCCAGACCTGGAACCAGCCACTTCCCCAGGGAGCCCTTCCTCCTAAGTACACAGGGGCATTTAAAAGGTCAGGGTCGGGTGCTAGGTGGGTTCGCTGTTAATGGGCTTTTTTTTTTTTTTTTTATGGGTTGAACCGTATCCCCTCTCAAAGATATGTTTGCCTCCTAAATCCCAGTGCCTCTGGATGTGACCTTATTTGAAAACAGGATCTTCGTGGATGTAATCAGTTAAGGTGAAGTCACAGGGGGTTAGGGCGGGCTCTGAAGCCAATGACGGGTGTCCAGCTGAAGACACAGGGGGACGGAGAGACCCCTCTGTGAGAACAGAGTGGTGTGATGTGTCTGCAAGCCGAGGATGGCTCTCCGCCAGGAAGAGGTGAGGCGGGACCCTCCCCAGAGTCTGCTGGGGGCACACCCTGCGGCCGCCTCCAGAGCCGAGGACGAATTTCTGTTTTGCGATGCACCCGGTTCGTGATGATTGGAGACTCTTGGGAAACTAAGCAGGGGTTTGGGGTGTGCCGGGGAGCATGTGGATGCGGGTATAACTCGCCAATTTACCTCTCCATCTGAGTTTCCAGAACTATCTGGACGTATGTGAGGCCGGGAGTCCACACTGGCGCACTGAGTTCTAATCCACCACCACAGAGCTCTAGTGTTCTCCCTTTGCGCGTTTGTAAACCCTTCCTCCCGTAGGGACAGTCCCGGGCCGCTGTCACGGCGTAATCCGGCCTCCATCCACCTGCTGTACGTGACCATCCCCAGCACGCGACCCTCGCAGATGCCCTGTGGCTCCCAGCCCCTCGCCTCCAGAACCGAGCAGGTCGGGCCCCGTCAGGGTCCCCGCTCCCCCCCCC